>NW_015440968.1:143599-174109 GCF_000150705.2 Paracoccidioides lutzii | reverse complement strand
TATTAGATTTTATTAGAATAACTTTTATAATCTATTTTTATTATATTAAATAATATATATTTATTAAAAAAATAATATAAATTTTTTTAATAACTTAAAATATATTTTTATATTATAAAATAATTTATAAAATCAGATTTAGTAGTTATTTTAATAAAATTATTATAAATTATTATTTTTAACTTATTTTTAATAAAATTAAATTATTTTTATTTTATTTTATTATTATAATATTTATTTAAAAAATATATTTTTTAGATTTTATAGATTTTAAGAATATAATATTTATAAATTTTTTTAATAATATTTTAAATTTAATATAATTAAAACTTTAAAATTATCTTTATTTTTAAATTATATTTTTAAATATATTATTTTTAATATTTAATAATATAATATTAATTATAAATACTATTTTATTTTTAAATATAAATTTATATAAATTAGTTATTATTTTAATAATTTTTTTTTTAATTTTTTTCAATAATAATTTTATTTAATTAAAAATCTTTATTTATTAAATCTTTTTTAAAAATCTACTAATTAAATAAGAATAAATTTTTAACTATTTTTTTACTATTTAATTATATATTAAATTAAATAATTTTATAATCTGATATTAAAATATTTACTAAGTTATAAAATTAGTTTCAAATTTTTTTTTTATAAAAAATCTTTAAATATAAAGATTAAATTTTTATTATTCAGTTTGTTTATTAGTTTAAATTTTTTTAAAATTAGCTACTTTATTAATTTATTTACTTTTATAAACTAAGTATATTTATTATTTTATTATAAATAATATATATTAAATTTTTATTTATTATATATATAAAAACTATATTTTCTATTTAATTATTATCATTCTTTTTTAAAAATATTTTATTTTAGATATTAATTAACTGAATAGATTTAAATTAATTAAGTTTATTTATAAAATCTTTAACTAGAATATTGAATTTAAAAATCAAGTTATATTTTAAATTAAATTAAAATTTTAAACTTTTTCAAAATATATAAAAACTTTAATTTTAATTTTAATTTTTTAATAAAAAATAATAATAGTTAAAATATATAGTTTAATATTAATATTTAATATCTAAATTTCTTTTTTATATAAGAATAAAATTATTTTTATTTTTTTATATTTTTTTTCTTTTATATTAAATAAATAAAATTAAAATAATATAAAATAAGTTTTTTTTCTATAACTGAAATTATTATAATTAACTTTAACTATTTTTATAAAAATAATTAAATTAAAAGTTTACTTTATTTTAAATAAAAACTTTCTTATTAATAATTTTTATTTTTAATAATTTTTTTTATATTATTTTTAATAAAGATTTAATTTTTTCTTATTAAAAAATACTTTATTATTTTATTTTTTTAAAAAAATGTTATTTTTTACCTTTAAAATAAAAAAATATATTAAAATTAAATATATATATATTTTATATAATTTTTATATTTATTTATAATATAAAAATATAATTTAATTTTAACTTTATAATTAAAATAAGTATAACTATTTATACTATAGTTTTTTATATATATTATATAAATTATAGAATATTTATATATTTTTATAAAATATCTCCACTTTTAATATTTTTATATTGAATATAAAACTTGATTATAAATTTAAAGTTAATATAATTAAAATTTTTCAATAATTAATTAACTGTAAATAGAAATAAAATATTTATCTATTTTAAAAAATTAATTATAATTATAATTGAGTTTAATTTTATATTTAATTTTAGATTTATTAAATTAGATAAAATTACTTTTAAATTTAATAAAAAGATTATACTTTTTTAAAATATTTATATAAAAAGTTAATTGAAAAAATAATTATAAAAATTATTATATTAATAAAAATAATTTTTTTATTTTTATTTATCATATATAAAATCTTTATTAAAAAGAATACTAATAATAATATTATTAATATAAAGTTTAAATTATTAAATATAAAGAGATTTTTATTAAAAATTATTTTTAACTATATATATTAACAATATTTTAGTTAATATTAAAATATTATTATTTTTAATATATTAAATAATATAATTAATTATTGAGTAAATAAAAATAATAATTAACTATTTATCAAATTATTTAATATACTTTTTTAATCAAAAAAATTACACTTTTAATTAAAAAGAAAAATTATTTTTAATTATTAATATTTATAAATTAAATAAATTTTATTTAAATATATAACTACTAAATTATTTAATATTTTTTATTTTATTCTAGTATATAAACTAGTTGATTAAGTTTTTTATACTAATATTTAATCAAATTATTAAAGCTTAATTTTTATAAAAAATAAATTTTCAGTTTAATAAATAATATTTATAAGTAATAAAGACTAGTCTTCTCAAATTAAAGTATATAAAATATAATAAATTTATTATTTTTTATCTGAATTAAATTCATTATAAGAAATAAATAAATTTAAAAATTTATTATATATTATAAGAAACTATAAACTAATTTCTCATATAAATATAATTATAAATAAGTTTTATATAAAAATTTTAAAAAGTATATAAAAGGTAAAGTTGCGACGGCAAGCGCATGGCGGAAACAGCCGTCCCTGCCACATCCGGTCTGGCGCCGTCCGTCTGCGGCCTGGCGTGGCCCCTTGCGGTCTAGCGCTGCCCCGTTCGGGCATGGCGCCGACCCTTCTCCTCGTGGACTCGCCGACGTCATCCGTCGCGAATATATAAAGCTGCTTCGACCGCCTCCGTCACATACGCACTTCTGCGTCCTTATTTCCCCCCTCTTCATTCTTTTCCTTTCTTCTGTTCTCTGCCCCTGCCGTCTCGCCCCCTTCCCATCTCCCCATCCTCGACGCCGGCCTCGTATCCCTGACGCGCACTGCCTCTTCTCTACTCCACCGCCCATCACGCGCAGCTACAACCCCGTGCTCGCTCACCCGTCCATTTCTACAAGATCACTAGTAGATTCCAGAGCAAATTGCTACATTTTTATCAACTCAAGTTTTGCACATAAATGTGTCAAAGCATTAGAGATCAGCTCTGAAGATTTAAAGAAAAGTCATTAGATCATGAGCTTCAATGAGTAGAAAGAAATTTCAATCATAAAAGTTACTTTTTTATATTTATAAATAGATGAAAGAAGGTTTTTAAACATGTTAATGCTAATAACAGATCTGAGAAGCACTGATATGATTTTAGAATGAGCTTGACTAGCAAAGTAGAAAACATGATTAAATATAAAGAATTAATATTTAATTTGATCAAGTGTATGAATGTTTACAGATGAGATATCAAAAAAATGCAATATAGTGATTTTAAGAAAAATTTTGAAGAAATTAATAGTGAAGTCAGAGCATTAACAAGAGGTAGATCATCATGATAGACTTATTAATGAGAAATTCAGTAAAAAGTTACTAAAAGAAGTGAGATCATAAACAGTTGAAATAATTTTTTGAAAAGATGTGTAAAAGCTTAATGAAAAAATAAATTAGACAAGTAGTAAAAAATGACATTCATTGATAGTATGATTTTTTATCATTGTAAAAGAAGTAAAAAGTTAGAAGTTTTCATTTTAAGTCTTTGTGAATTAAACAAAATTATTGAAAAGAAGAAAATTATTATTGACACAGAACTGAAGAATAAAAAGATGATTAATAAATAGCTATCAGAGAACTATAAGAAATTCTATAATATTTTTTCAAAGATAGTCTCTGATCAATTATTATCTATTTAAAAGAAAGTAAATTATAAGATTAAACTTGAGAAGAGAGTTGATTTAAATAAAGCTATTAATCATATATCATTATATCAAATAAGTTTGAAAAAGCTTAAGATAGTTAAATAGTATCTTGAGACTAATTTTAAAAAAAATTTTTATTTTATTAGTTACTTTTCTCTTCACATTCTCAATTCTTATAGTTTATACAGCAGATAAGCTGAGGTTCTATATTAATTATTACAGACTTAATGCAATCTCAAAAAAGAACTGATATTCAATTCTATTAGTTAATGAGTTCATAAAGTAGTTAAATAAAGTAAAATTTTTTATCAAATTGAACATTTATTAAGACTTTTATCAAATATACATGCACCTTGAAACTGAAGATTTGATTATCTTTAGAACATATTATAAAAATTTATAAATATAATATTATATTCTTTGATCTAAATAATAATTTGATAATTTTTTAGCACTTTATTAATACTATTATCTTTGACTACTTGAATCAGTTTATAACTGCTTTTGTGAATAATCTACTTATCTATAATAAAATCTTAAAAGAATATAAAAAATATATTAAGAAAGTATTGACTAGATTATGAAAAACTGAACTATAGATAAGCATTTCAAAATATAAGTTTTATATTCAATAGATAAAGTATTTAAAAATTATTATTACTGATTAAAGAATCAAGATTAACTCTGAAAAAAATTATAGTAATATTATAATGAGTAATATCTAATATAATCAAGAAAGTTCAATTATTCTTGAGATTCTGCAACTTCTATTGATACTTTGTCAAGAAATACAATTGAATTGTGAAGTCACTGTTTAAACTTATTTATAAGAATTAATTTTTTGAATAAAATAAGATTTATCAGTATGTCTTTAATTAAATAAAGAGAGTTCTATTTGATGTCTCAGTGCTCTGTTATTATGACTTATATTGAGAAACTCATGTGAATATAAATGCTTCAAATGATACTATAGCTGATATTTTATCTTAGCTATATGAGAATAAATAATGATATTCAGTTATCCTCTACTCAACTTCTATAAGTGAAGTAAAGAAAAACTATAAAATTCATAATAAGAAGATGCTGATGATTATAATAGCATTAATAAAATAACATACTAAGCTGAAAGATCTTTAGAGAACAAAGAGATTTAAATTTTTAACTGATTATCAAGCTCTTGAGTACTTTATGACAATTAAGAATTTTAATATCTGATAAGTATACTAAGCAGAGTTTTTCTTCTGATTTTACTTTCTAATTCAATATCAATCTGAGTGTCAGAATATACTAGTAAATATACTGAGTCAGTCAGAGATTCAGAAAGATAATAAAAGTACTTAGATACAACTATTTCTTAAATTAAAGAGATTGAACTCAAAAATTATCAAAAAATTTATTAAGATCAAGATTCTGAATATTAGCAAATATATTTTCAATAAAGTCAAGATTATTAATAAAGAGGTAAAATTATTGAAAATATGATATGAGAAAGTATAATAAGAAAAATAGCTCTGAGAGCTGATAAATAAACTTTTATATTTTGAAAAGTGCTTAATGATATTGTTATGACGTCAATCTAGATACAGATGAATAAATGTTCAATTATTAACTAGATAAGCTATATGAGTGAATATTAAAATGATTTCTAAAAAATAAGTTTAAAAAAGGCTCTGTTTATATTACTCTTTTTTTTAGTACAGTTACTAAATAATTACCACATTTATATGTTATTTGTATACAGAGTAATTATGAAGTTGACTACTATGTTATATTATCTAGACAGTTACAATTATCAATCATCTCAGCCTGTGTGATGCCAAGACTCTCTATACTAGCTCCTTGCTCTCACACTGCTTACCACACTGCTTACTAAAGCACTTATCTTCATACTACTTATCAAAGAACTTTAGAATCAGCATTTTTTATAGAATCAGCATTATCTCAAAATTCAGCATTCAGAATCAGCATAGATCAGCACTTCTCAAAAATCAATTCTTTAGTATCAGCACTTTCTGAAAAATAGAATCAGCACTTCATGAAGATTCAAATCACTGCATTACTAATTTCTTATTTTATAAAAGATTAAAGATAAAATTTATTACTACTTATTTATATATTGATATAAATACTCTGAATTCTTAAAGTTTCTTTAAGAGATTCAGTAAATAGCTACTATTTAATTCTATATATACATTTCATCTATCACTATTCTCTTTTTTTCATAGCACTTATAGTACCTATATATCTACTCTCTTATGATCTTAGTAATAGAGCTTCTTATATTTTCTTTTGATATTTAGTTCATCTACCTTAGTGTTCTCACAATCTATAGTGATTATGCTATTAAGAAAATTGAATGTAAGTCTATTCTACATCATCACATTACTCTTCCTTGAAGTGTAAATATACTTTCATGCTAGT
This sequence comes from Paracoccidioides lutzii, assembly GCF_000150705.2. Taxonomy (NCBI): domain Eukaryota; kingdom Fungi; phylum Ascomycota; class Eurotiomycetes; order Onygenales; family Ajellomycetaceae; genus Paracoccidioides; species Paracoccidioides lutzii. The sequence goes on along the minus strand of NW_015440968.1, from coordinate 167,935 downwards.
AGATTATCATTCACTTTATCTACTAAATAATTATTCTTTTTTCAAGTTTTTAAGCATTTACTTAATTGTTTTAGAGGCTCTGCTTTTATTGAATTTGCAATATGAAATTTTTAAATCAGATGCAGTAATTTCTTTAGATTTTGTACTGGATATCATATTGAATCTTCATCAAATTTTAGTTATTTTATCTAATATTAAAGCTTCTTATAAAAGATATAGCTTGTTAAAATATTCTTAACTTCTTACTTATTTTCTTCTTATATCTTAACTAATTCTGATATTTTATTTAATTATTCTGGTAGAGAATCATTTACAGCTTTTTGTAGCTTATCAGAAGAAAATATTGAGTGAATTTTTATGCTGTTCAATAGTCTTAATCTATAACTGCTATTAACTCTCTTAATAATCTTAAAAAAGTCTTCATTTTACTCTATGAGCTTTTTGCTAAGGTATTAAATTCTATAATTCTTGAGTAACAAGAAGATCTTATCTTCTATCTCAAAGTTTGACTTCTGACAGTGCTTATTAGCCTGTAGTTTTATAATTTCTTGCATTTTTTTCATATTATCAGCTGTCAGCTTTTAGATTTTCTTTATTTGAATAATATATTATTAAATATCCTCTTATTTGAGCTTTTTTTCTCTAGATAATATTTTTAGTAGTGACTTTCAATCAAAGAACTTTCAAGATTCATATTTATAAGCAGTTAGAAAAAGTATTATTTTAGTTGATTTATTCATCAGAGCTTTAGCTGCATGATTTATCATTAACAGCTACTCATTTCAATTGTTTTAAAAGTAGTTTATATATAGATAAAGTTTAATTACTAGGTATTGATTGGCAATCTCAGTTTGACTGTCTATTTATATATGATGAGCTGATAAAAGCTTCAGTTTAACTCTCAATTATCTGATAAATTTACTTTAAAAGTCTGAGATAAATTATAATTTATAATCTAATATAATTAAATCTAATACTTTATAATATTTATAGTAATACTTTAAGAATAATATTATCAGCTTTTTGATATCTATTTTCCTTGTAATAGAAATAGATATAGATTTTTTACTTGGTCAATGAATAATCATCAATATCACATTATGATCTCTTTTTATTATAAAATTATTCATAAAGTTTATTGAAATATACTGTCAGACTCTACTGAGAATTGATAGTAACTTTAATAGTTCTGAAGTTTTATCATAGAAAATCTTTATTTATCAGTATATTAGATAATTGTTTATATACTGATTGATATTTTTGATATAGTCATTTTAGTAATATCTTATCTTTATTAGTAAGTATAGCTTTCTCTTCTCAAAATATACTATTAATGATTACTTACAAATTTTCTATAGAAGATATACTCAGAAAGTAAAATTTTTTTCAATTGATATTATTAAGTATTTTTTAAAATATAAAAGTTTATCTATTAGCTCTTAGTATTATTTTTTCTGTTATACTTTTTTACATTATGATCTTAGTGATTCTATCTTATTGTTTCTTATCTTAACTTTATTAAAAATATATATATTTATATCTAAAGCCTTGATCTTAATAAATTTCTTGATGATCTTTGAGTTCAATTTTTTTGACTTGAAAAATACTTATATCTGAGTGCTTTTACTTATCTTTCTGAATCTTCAGCTGACTCAGTATATTTATTAGTATATTTTAACATTCAGATTAGTATTGAATTAAAAAGTAGAATTAAAAAAAAAATTCTATTTAATATACTTATCAAATATTAAAATTTTTAATTATTATAAAGAACTCAAGAGTTTAATAATTAGTTAAGATTTTAAATTTCTCTATTCTTTAAAGATATTTTAGCTCAGTATATCATTCTGTCAATGTTATTACAATGACTAGTATGAAAACACTAAGGTGAATGAACTAAGTATCAAAAAGAAGTGTAAAAAGCTCTATAACTAAGATTGTAACAGGGTAGGTGTATAGATACTGCAAGCACTATGGAGGAAAGAGGATAGTAATGAATAAAATATATATATAAAATTAAATAGTAGCTAATCACTGAATCTTTCAAAGAAACTTTGAGGATTTAAAGTATTTATATATATGAATGAGTAGCAATAGATTTTATCTCTAATTTTTTATAAAATAAGGAATTAGTAATATAGTGATCTGAATCTTTATGAAGTGCTAATTCTATCTTTCAGAAAGTTCTAATACTAAAGAACTGATTTTTAAGAAGTATTGATTTGTGCTGATTCTGAATACTGAATTTTGAGATGATGCTAATCTTCTATAATGTGTTGATTCTAAAGTGCTTTGATAAGCAGTATGATAAGTAGTGTGAGGACAAGGAGCTAGTATAAAGAGCCTTGGCATCACAACTAGTATCTTCTTATCATGAATTTTATAGTTTCTCTTAGCTTTACTCATTGAAGCTGAGTAGAAAATAACTGAATATCACTACTTATTTTTATATAACTAAAATAGAATATTAACTATAGTATCATCTAAAGTATTTGTCTTTACTCAAGTTTTTTGATTTGAATTATAATAATAAAGTACTGAAACTTCAGATAGAGCTTTTTTTATTTGATTAAAGACACACTGATAGATCTTATTTCACTTAAAAAATTGATTTTTTCAAATAAGCTTAAACAGTGACTTCACAATCTGACTATATTTCTTGATAAAATACTGATAGAAGTTGTAGAATTTTAAAAAGAATTGAACTTTTTTAATTATACTAGACACTATATATTATAATATCACTATAATTTTTTTCAGATTTATTTTGATTTTTTGATTAATAATAATAAAATTCAAGTACTTTATCTATTGAATATGAAATTCACATTTTGAGATACTTGTCTATAATTCAGTTTTTTATAATCTAGTCAATATCTTCTTGATATACTTCTTATGTTCTTTTTAAAATTTTACTATAAATAAATAAATTATTTACAAAAGTAGTCATGAACTAATTTAAGTAGTTAAAGAAGATAGTATTCATAAAATGTTAAAAAATTACTGAATTATTGTTTAAATCAAAGAATATAATTTTATACTTATAGATCTTATAACATATTTTAAAAGTAGTTAAATATTCAGTTTCAGAGTGTATATATATTCAATAAAAGTCTTGATAAATATTCAATTTGATAAAGAACTTAGCCTTATTTAGCCACTTTATGAGCTTATTAACTAGTGAAATTGAGCATCAATTCTTCTTTAGAATTGCATTAAGTCAGTAGTAATTTATACAGAATATCAACTTGCTCACCGTATAAGTTATAAAAATTGAAGATATAAATAAAAAAGTTACTAATAAAATAAAGTTCTTCTGTAGATTGATCTTAAGACATTGCTTAACTATCTTAAGTTCCTTCAAGCTCATTCAGTATAATGATACATGATCAATAGTTTTATTTAAATCAACTTTCTTCTTAAGTTTAATTTTATAATTTACTTTCTTTCAAAAAAATGATAATTGATCAGAGATAGTCTTTGAAAAAATATTATAAAATTTCTTATAGTTCTTCAGTAACTATTTATTAATTATCTTTATATCCTTTAGTTTTTTATTAATAATGATATTTTCCTTTTTAATAATTCTATCTATTTTATAAAGACTTAAAATAAAGATCTCTGACTTCGTGCTTCTTTTATAATAATAAAAGATCATACTTTTAGTAAATATTATTTTTTATTACTTGTTTAATTTATTTCTTTATTGAGATCTCACAGATCTTTTAGTAACTTCTTATTTAAATTTCTCTTCAATAAGTTTATTATAACAGTTTGCATTTTATTAATACTTTGACTTTGCTACTGATTATTTAAAATCTTTCTTGAAATTATTATATTATATTCTTTTAATATTTTATTCTTAATTATCTATATACTTGATCAAACTAAATATTGATTCTTTATATTTAGTTATATTTTCTACTTTGTTAGTTAGAATTATTCTAGTATTATATCAGTGCTTTTTAAATTCATCATTAATATTGATGTATTGAGAAACTTTTATTTATTTACTTATAAATACAGAAAAATAACTTCTATAATTAAAGTTTCTTTTTGATTATTGAATTTCACAATCTGATAATTTTCTGTCAACTTCTCAGAGTTTACTTTTAAGACTTTAACATATCTATATACAAAGTTTATATTAATAAGAATATAGTAATTTGCTTTAGAATTCACTAGTGCTCTTGTAGAAATAGTATATTTATTAAAAGCTACTTTACTATATACAGTAAAAGAATTTTCACTTATTAACTAATTCACATTCAAAGTTTTTAATATAACTATTTTATTTGAGAAAAAGACTTCTCTCAGATCTAATCTTTTTCTGACTTGATAATAGTAGTCTCAATATTTATTTTCTTCATTTCTATCTCTTACTTATATAAGTAATTTTATACTATATAATTTTTATTTCAACAATTAGAGTATATTATATTTTTTTTTAATTTTTATTCTTTAGTTTATTCTCAGTTATCTGTACTAATATAATTGAAGTCAATTTATGATTTTAAATTGAGAGAGTTCTCTCGTAACTATTTTGAGTTATAGAAATTTCTTTATAATTAAGTAATCATCAGTTATTTTAACTAAACATAGTGAGCAGTCCTGGTACAGATTTTTTGAATCTTATGAAAGATGCTGCAATTGATGCAAACTACTACAATTATGAGTTGAAGATCAAAAAAAATCTTATAAAAAAAATCTACTTTATAATTTTTCTTATAAACTTGAGCTTCATTAGTCAGATACAAGAACTTGATTATAAATACATGATAGTCATCTTAATTTTTCATTATTAGTTATCAGTATTTTATTTTTATATTTTTAAACTTATTAATATTTTTATATATTTTCTATAGATATTTAAATACTTTTTCAGCTATTTCAAACTTCTCAAAATAATCTTTTTTTATTTTTGAGACTAAGTGTCTGGCAGCTTCATTATCAGTTTAGTTTTCAATATAGATAATATAGTTTTCTTTAGTTGAAAAGTAATCTACATTAATAGCTAATTTGCATTTCATTCAGAAGAATTAGTTTTTAAATATTGATTTTTTTCCATTAATAAGATACTTAGAGTTATTAAACTTGATTAATCATTGCATCTGTTAAGTGTTTATTAGTCTAATTTAAAAGGTTAAAAAGTTCATTCTCTACTGTAAAGTATTTATTTCTCTATCAAGTTATTCACTTACTAGTCAAGTTTATTTATTTACTTTATCTATTTATTTTATTCTATTTTAATCTTTCTAAAATATCTTTTACCTCATTTATAAAATCAGTAATTTCTTGATATATCTGATTTGAGTTCTCTTCAATTGCTATAAAAAATTATTTCTTTAATATAAGATTTCTTGATTTAATATTTCTCTTAGTCAGAGTCATCATACCTCAGTCTAATTTTCATAGACTGTCAGACTCTATAACTACTTTCAATATCTTAGCAATTTTCTCAGAGATTCAAAAACAAAAGTAGATAAGAATTCTCAAAGATTTTTTATTTAAAAATCTACTTTAAAAAGAGTAAGAAAAGTATTTAATCTTAATATTATATCACAGTTTCAATTTATATACATATAAATAAATGTTCAATTATTAACTAAATAAGTTATCTGAATAAATATTAAGATGATTTCTAAAAAATAAGTTCAGGGAAGGCTCTGTTTATATAGTTCTTTTTCTTAGTGCAGTTATTAGACATTTGTCACATTTATATATTATTTGTATATAAGATAATTGTTAAGGTTAACTGCTATACTATTGTCTAGACAGTTGCAATTACTAATTGCCTCAGCTTGTGTGATGACTAATCACCTCAGCCTGTGGTGATTATGCTGTTGAAAAGGTTGGACATGAGCTCATTCTACATCATCACAGATATCAATTGAAGAAGATTCTACTCTTCAGATATATCTTCTAAAGAAGATTCATAAGCAGTCATCAACAGCACATTCAGAAAAGAGAAAGCTATACTCACTAGTGAAGATAATATACTATTAAAGTGATTAAATTAAAAATATTAATTAATATATAAGTAACTATCTAATATATTAATGAATAAAAATCTTCTATAATAAGATCTCAGAGCTGCTGAAGTCACTATTAATTTTTAGCAAAATCAGATAATATATATCAATGAACTTCATGAATAACTTAATAATAAAAAGAGATTATAATATGATATTGATAATTATCTGTTAATTAAATAAGAAGTTTATATCTATCTTCATTACAAAAAAACAGATATTAAAGAGCAGTTAAAACTGTTCTTGAAATACTATTATGAGTATTATAAAGTATCAAATTCAATTGCGTTAGATCATGAATCATAATTTATCTTAGATTTCTGAGATAAGTTTATTAGATAATTTAAAGTTAAGCTAAAGGTTTTATCAGCTCATTATATGCAAATAGATAATCAAGTTTCATTTGTATGTAAACTACTATCAGAACAACTGAGATGAATGATTGTTAATGATGAATCACATTGTCATAACTCAACTAAAGTCAAAATAATAACAAGACAACAGCTTCAATTCATCTATTTAACTAGGTAGCTGTAATGAAAATACTAAACTGAGAATTAGAATAAAGAATGAATAAGCAGTCAAATATATAAAAGTGGTTAGGAATCAGATCAAATCAACCTTTAGAGCAGATATAATTGAGGATCAGATCATATCAATATGAGCAACTAAATATGATTAAGGTCGGAACGGATTAACCTTTATAGTATAGCGAGGTGGATCGATCTTAATTCATATACAAGCAGCTACGCTGTAATACATATAGCTGAAACTTTGAAGAATGAATCAATTGAAATATCACTTTTTCTAACTGCTTATAGATATGAATCTCAAACATTCTTTGATTGAAAGTCACTGCTAAAAACACTATCTAGAGAGAAGAAGTTTAAATGAGAAGATACTCAGCAGCATATTATTTAAATAAAAAAAATTTAAAAGTTGACAGCTGACAATATGAAAAAAGCACAAGAAATTATAAAATTATAGATCAATAAGCATCATCAGAAGTCAAACTTTAAGATAAAAGATAAGATCTTTTTGTCACTCAAGAATTATAAAATTCAACACCTCAGCAAAAAGCTTATAAAATAAAATAAAAGTCTTTTTGAAATTATTGAGAAGATTAACAATAGCTATAGACTAAATCTATCAAATAATATGAAAATTCACTTAATATTTTCCTTTGACAAGCTATGAAAAGTCATGAATGACTCTCTATCAGAACAATTAAATAAGATATCAAAATTAGTTCAGATATAGAATGAAAATAAGTGAGAGATTGAGAATATTCTAGTGAGCTGTATCTCTTATGAAAAGCTTTAATATTGAGTAAAATAATTAGAATTTGATAATAATTCGATATGATATTCAGCTTTAAATCTAAAAGAATTACTGTATCTAATTTAAAAATTTTATGCTATAAATTCAATAAAAGCAGAACCTTTAAAGTGATTAAGTAAATAACTGAAAACTTGAGAAAAGAATAACTATTTAACAGATAAAATAAATGATAATCTATCAGTATAAGAGTATGCCTAAACTTCAAAAGAAAAGTAATATGATGATATAAAATAAGTGAGCTTTATTTTAGTCTTTTTAACAATATAAGATTACAGGCTGAGATAATCAGTAATTACAACTGTCTAGACATTGATATATCAATCAACCTCACAATTACTCTATATGCAAATAATATATAAATATGAAAAACAGCACTAAGAAAAAAGCTATATAAACAGAGTCTTTCTCAAACTCATCTCTTAGAGAAATTATCTTAATATTTTATTTATATAGCTTATCTAGTTGATAATCAAACATTTGTTTCATCTGCATCTAAATTGAAGTCTTGACACTCACATCTTTCATGTCTAAATTATTCAAGTGAAATTGAATTAGTTATGAAGAAGATTATTTGTTTGAATCTGTCTAAATATTTTTTTTTTTTTGAATATATATTTTTTTACTTATTTTCTTTTTCTACTTTTATTACTATTTCTTTACTCTTTACTTCTATCTTGAATTGAAATGATATATATACAATAAAAAAAAAAAAACTTTTTCTATATTAATAGTTAATCTGTCTTATTCATAGTGTTTTTCTTTTTCTCTATAATTTCTCTCTTATGCTGCAGATATATCTTCTTCTTAATGATCAATAACAAAAATATCTTAGTGAATTCTGTGAAAATAAGTGATTGATCTTAATTGCAGCATAGTTGAACTGATATTATTCTTTTTCAATTCTTGAATTTGTTCTTCAACTTGTCATTCACTGCTGTTTCAATATGTTGAAAATAATAGAAAAAGAAATTCAATCACATGCCATAGTCTTCATTTTATCTATAATCTGAAGAATTTCAGATTCAGCTTTAGTGTAATGATCTTGCAGCTGAATCTATCAATCTCAATAAAAAATCTCTATAATATATATATGAGCAAGTTGAAGTCATATTGTCTGATCATTCTCACATCAGACTTTTCAGTCTGCATTATGTATATCATGTAGAGATGCAAAAATGATGTGATAAAGAAGAGGATACAGGGCTAAAGATGTGAGAAGACTGTAAGTGAGACTATAGCTGCATGTGCACAGCCATCATATGCTGCTCATTCTCACTCACTTTTCGGGAATTCACATCTGATTCATCTATGATTCTCGCGCCTTCTATGCCTGGATCATTTGAGCGAAATTGGACCAGTTCTGGAGAAGGCTGTGGCGCCACTTTTGCGCCCACCCGACAGGCCATGGACGTGGCCGGTCGCTACTCGCACCCTGCTTGGGTTACATTCTGGTGTTACGTGTGTGGTTCATGCGGTGAGGGGAGGGCTGGGATCCAGTGGCTGACGATGTTTGGAGAGCCTGACGCTCATCGGCTTGCTTTGAGCGGGTGTAGGTTTTTCTGGCCGACGAGCTTATTTGAAGGAATAGGGAGGATGGAGCGAGCTATCGCCAGAGCAGTGGAAACTGTAGATAAATGGTCTCCTTTCCCCCGTGGATTCACCACTGCTGTTCCAATGAACTACGCGAGATCACCATCTCTTCTGCGAACATGTACAGTGACTGGAACGTCTATACCCCTTCCAACCCCCCTTTCAGGGCTTCCAAAACTCCTCAGTCCCATAACCCCCCGAATCTCCCTCCAGAACCTGTGCCCGCGAGTCACCAACCCCCTTACCCTACACTCTCTACATCCAAATCTCTCCAGACTGTCCCTGCACCCTCTATCAGCCCTCAAGCACTCTCCCACCCTTACCCCCTCGACCTCCTTCCTCCAGTCGTCTGTCGCATGTTCAGCCTTCCCCCCCTTTCAAAGATCACCATGAGGTCCAGTCTCGGGCAGGGGATAGCCGCCCGAATGATTTTGATGAATTCTTCGCGGGACTTGATGCTGCCGATCTCAATCCATCTCTCTGCCCCCCCATCCCCAGCGATGCAGACGTGGAACGCTCGAGCCGGTGTTTGAATGATGAGAGACATGGTCCTCACGGTATGTAGCTGGCTCGCTCTCTCTCTCTTTTCCCTTTCTTCTTTTTATTCTATCTGGATAGGCCGGTTTCTAACACCAGGGCGCCTCCTAGGTTTTCCTGTTGGGGATGAGGACAGAGGCCAGGAGAAAAATGACGAATCCTTACCGGTTCCTTTGCCCGCCGTGGAATGCGGCCTGGCTGAATCCACCGGCACAAAGACTGTTCCTGGCCACGGCAGCTTAACGCCCGTACTGGATTCAATTCCACAGGCTGGCTTATCGGAGCCGTGGTCGGATCAGGATGCATCACATAGACGAGAATGGCCCCGAAGCAGTCAGGGTGATGACCCTCTGCCCTTCGATCCGCCAATCATGGTAGACTCTGGTGACAGCACTGCGGACGGGTCCATTGTTGACAGCAACTTCACATCTCCCGCCAAACGAGGCACTTCTAGCCGTGCAGCATCTATATATATCGCTCCCTAAAGATAGATGGTGGAAGCGACGAAGCCGGCACTGGTATCACCGGTGGCCGTTCTACCCCGCTCAAAAGATAACGCCGGCCCGGGCTAAGTACCGGTGCCATGCAACCTATGGGTCGCGGTCGAAGTACTAGTCATCGCGGATCGCCTCGAAGAAGGCATGTTGAGCTCGATGCCGTACGAGAATGGGCTGAGCAGCGGACTCCGGACCCACCAACGGAGGGCTCGTGCACGATCGAGGCGTGGGGTTCCCGCTACCGAAGAACATAAGCTTCCCAGGAAAACCATGCAGTGTGTCGAAGTCGACATGGCCATGTCCGACACGGATAGCTCGAGCGCACACTCTGATGATACGGATGACGACTACTGTGCGAGCAGCGAAGAGGATGGCCCAACGAAACCGCTACTGAAGTGTCGCAGGCTTCCCACACAGCCATCTGACACTACGTCGCGCTGTCCTCAGTTTCGGATCCCAAGAGCAGCCGCCGCTGCAGATCGTGAATGTGTTGAACAGGAAGACAGCAGGGTGTGAGTGACGACTGCGAAGGACCATTCTATGCCCTCCTGGAACACAGATCATGGCCTGGACACACGCTCACTCTCGACCTCCCATTGATGCCGAGCGGCCTAGTTGGCCCATTCCGTCATTGGCCCCAGAAGAGGCTCTGATGCTTTCTTCTGCGGTAGCTCAAGTTGTTTTTGGAGATGGCCACAGGCCGTACAATGACAGCCGCGGGCGACACTGACAGATATCACGGTGAACGGACGATCGATGATCCAGACGGTAAAAGACGTCGCTGGACGCGAGAGGAGGACGACCGCCTAATGGCCCTGAAGACAGACGGCTTCTCTTGGGCGGAGATCAAGGAGCGGTTTCCGCGGAGACAACTCGGCTCCTTGCAGAAACGATGGTACGCAACATGACAGAATCGGCAAGTGATCCCCGCCACGGACAAGCCGAGGCCAGAGGGGAAATGTAAGCGCACCCACCGATCCCTGCATGTAGCTCCCAAGCGATGTGCGAGGTGAGCCTGAGAACCATGCTTAGAAGACGTGTTGTCAACCTATTTAGATAGTGGGTCGGCCGGTGACCCCCTGCCAATATCGAAGCCGGCGACGCCGCTCGAAACTTCACACCGCGATCCCGGCGGACAACCCCAACGAGCAGGTGACCTGTCCACGCCGAAGACGGAGCCCCACACACCATCCCCGTCCTCGTCTTCAACAGTGACCGTCATGTGCCCGGTGTGCAATTCTGTGGTTGAGATGGAGGATTCCAGCGCGTTCAATGCCGCCAACAATCGCATGCCAGTCTGCAAGCAGCTGCGGTTCTGCGAGAACCACCAAAAGGAGACTGCATGTCGCGAGTGGTCCTGACGTCGCTATCCCTTCATTGTGTGGGACCGCCTCGACAATCGGTTGATTCAATTCCATCCTCGCCTGCGCTGTATCCTCAATGATTCCGCATACCACTCCTGCTACAAGAGTGTGCTGCACAAGAAAGTGCAGAAGCACAGCAGGAAGATCATCTCCCAGAATGTGCTGCACAGCACTGGCTACTACAGCCTCAGAGGCCATGGGATTCTGTAAGTGCCCCCTCCTGTGGACTCACGAAGTAACGTCCTTACTGATCTCCCCGTAGCTCGGAGCATGTCATGCGTCACTTTGCACGTGATATCGACTCGCTGGCCGGCATCGATAGCCTTGTTTCGAAGTATGGTACCGTTGTGTATGTATGTATGCCCAGGAGGTCTTGGAGCCCGAACTGCTGGAGATGTTGGTCCAGGAGGACATGGGAGTTGATGTAGAAGGGGCCCGCCGGATTCTGAAGGAGAGCAACAAGATCAGAGATTTTGCTTAATCATGAGTAATCGGATGCAGGTAGTTATTTGTCAACAGTAGTTCATGTTGTAATTGTATCGTTTGCTACCACACAATGAACAGCATTTTAACTATCAAATGTAGTTTCTTGTCAATGACCATGTATATGGGGGGGGGGGGGGGATTAACAAGATACAGACCATTCCCACGGGTACAAGAAAGAATTGAAAAAACTGTGTATTGCTGAATGTGTCTCCGGCCCCTGAACAGAAGAACCGACCAAGATCGGTGCGTCTCCGATTCATGGCTCCTTGCCACGTGATGTCGTGTGGCACCTCGTCAGTTCCACGCTGGTTTCTCCCGGAAACTCCAGCCACCCGCTTGCTTGGGCTTTGCACCAATGTTACTTATTTAATTTAGATTATATTAAGCCTGATCTGGACTGTACCAATCTTAATTCGGAATCATGCTCCAGAATTTCCCCCCCCCCCGCGGGGGATTCTGTTGTGGAATCGTGCAGTTTTTTGCGATGGTGCAACTTCGGTTAGACTAACCGCGAATGCCACCCATACCCGACTCAGACACCGTGTTCAATCCAAACGTCAACAACAACGTTGGCGGTTGAAGATGGAGGAATGGAACCTTTTTGAGAACCCATATTCAGACAAGTTTTCATCGTCGGAGTCATCGATCTTAACCCAATAGTGTTTGTGTATGTCCTTTTCCTGGGGAGGATATCCTTCAACTCGCAACCAGCCGAAGATGCTTCGTGTTGCATTTTCCGAAGCAGACTCGTCCTCAAGATCAAAAGCCTCATGATTGGCAGGAATATGTGACGATATGTCTTCTGCTGGCAGCCAGCCGAGTAGGAACAAGGGCCGGGTTGCAGGGCTGAACTACTACGTTGCCATTCTGGCAAGCCCACACCCACCCGGCGTATTTCCGGCCATGCCCAGAGCAGTTTGCATGTAGGCGGACGTCAATTTCCGTGTTGTCAAGGTCTGAGGCACCAAATGGCGCCCATTGACACATGGGCCAACGATGGTGTTGTTCTTCTTGAGTTAGATAAAGAAGGCGACATTCAACTGAACGGGGAATAGAGCTGTTCGTCGGCGACTGCGATTGAATGGGTTCCTGTATGAATGATTGCATAGTTCCAGACCACATCGCGCTGTGAAGCTCAATAGGTATTAGTCCGTATCAACCATCCCTTGAAGACCTCCGTATGAACGCCCATGATGATAGCACTAAGCCATAGAAAAGAGAGGTGCAGAATCTGACTCATCAGGATGTGGGCAAGGACGCGATTGTCTTTCACAGAATCAAGAACAGCAAATATAGATTGCGGCCATGGACTAGCAAAGTTGCAAGTGATTCCTGGCTCATAGAAGATACCTGACAACATAGCCCGTATTCCCTTCGTATGGCAGCTCAAGGTTCTTGAAGCCTGTCAAGACCGTGATTTATCTGCAAGCAGACGCGGTTAGGTTGCACACCGGGCTGTGAGACAGATTTCAACTGTGTTCCACAGAAAAATCTTGGTCTAGGTAGGAAAACATCCTTCCCCATGCCATGCAAGTAAGGAAGAAACAGGACTGCTGACAGCGCTGCATGGCTTTGGTCCACAACATCATGTAGCTCGCAGTAGTCTGAAAGCAAGCAAATGGCAGTTTCAAAAGGTACAGCCCGGCTCAACAAAGCAGGACAGCATTTGTAATGGGACAGAGTAAATCTCGACGACGAATCAAAAGTTATAGACCACGGGGATCTAAATTTGTCTTTTCCAGAAGAAATGTAGGCCTGCCAGCCCTCTCCGGGAGCCAGAATAGCAGCCCACCATCTGGCCTCACTGTTGTCAACATTTCCTATCTCTACCATGACAGAATCCCTATCAGCAGGCTGGTCGTCCTTCCATTGTGCTTGGCTGTCTGTATATTCAAGCACAGGGGACCAAGGCATAAGATCTGCCCAGCGTGCTGAAAGAATGTAGCTCCAAGCAAGTATTAGCACAGATAGGTGGCTCTCTTCTCCTTTAAACCAATTATGATAACGCGGATCGGAACACGAAGACAGAGTGAGATGCGTTGGCCCAGGTATCAAGATTGGAATATCAAGCTGCTTTTCCAGCGGCGGGATCTGCTTTTCCAGCGCTGGGATCTTGCAGGGTTCCTGTGATACCTCCCAGATCGAAGTCCCAGTAACTGAAAGGTTGCCATAATTATGCTTCAAATCCAGATGACGAGGGAAGTAAGGCTGATGTAGAATTGAACTCTGAATTTGGAAACCAGCTTGCGGCAGGCGGGGCTCTTGAGTTGCATGCAGGAAGAGATTGAGCCAAGTACAATAGCCTTTGTCGTACACCTCTGTGAGTTTCTCAGCACTTGGGCGAACGGCGTCTTCCATAGTGAGCAAAATCTCCAGCGTAGGGAGAGCCATACGAGCTGAGAGCTACGCGATGGACGGGTGAGAGTATATTATCACCAGCAGCTCGGCGACCTCCGAATGTCTACTAAGCAATCCACTTATATTGACCAATCATACGTAGGCGTAGGCTATGTAACAACTCTGGAACGCGCTGTATATATTTATGGAAGCAAGTTCAAACCACGCCATTCGTCACCACTAGGTTCCCACCAAGCCAAAGAGGCCCAAAGAATGTCCTTTTCCTTTCTCTCCTTGTAGCCCAACTCCATCCACGCGGGTTGGTCATTATTGTTTATAGTCGAGGCATAATCACTTATGTTGTAGGCGCAGCTGTAGGGATGATCACGGCACCCTTTGCAACGCACATAGCCGGTGCCTGAAACATTCATTGAATGAGGCGTGGCTGCCAACCTGGCAGATTTTGAAACGCTTTCTGCAACCTGCAGCGGTGCACGTGTAATAATAGTTGTGTTTGTTGTTGGCATGGTTGCAGACGTCGCAAAATCCGCTTGCACCAGAGCTGGCGGACATTCTGCTTAACTTGATAAGATTGGTGACATGTGCGTAGGGCAACGACTCACTTGAACGCGAATGGAATAATGTAATCCTGTTGTTTGCAATATCGTAGAGCCCAGTGTATTCTGGTGTGGATGGAAAGAGGGTACCTTTTGCGTTGCAGAAACCATAGAAAAGGAGCGGGGGAGTATGGTGCTACTTGTATGGAAGAACAATATGTCACTGTAATAATATATGGTGAAATCGGCATTCAGCATGCTGAAAAATGAAGTCTCCAGCGACGGTGAGAAGCCCACTAATGTCCCTGCGTGATGGACTGCGGGGAATTAATCCCGGACTAGATAGATTACTGGTATTTCCTTACTTCTGTTACAGTTACCAGCGTTATTATTAATACTTCCTCAGGTTGAATGGATCGCTCTGTCTATACAGACAAAGGAGGCATTTGCCCAGCTTTACATTGCTGCAAGATTCAGACGATGCACCACCTCGGGAGAAAAGGAACCCCGAAGCCTTGCACTAGGCTCGTATCCGTGCTCACGGATGGTCCCGTGTTGCTAGCTTAAAGAATGAATCACTGGCGTGCTCAGTCTTTGTTCTTAATATTATCATTTCGCGCCTGTCGATAGGCTTCATAGTCTTCATCTTGTCTTGATCGCTGCCATCTCCGGCGGAGTTGTTGAACTTCCGAGCACATGTCCTTGCATTCCTGGTCAAAACCTGCGACTGCGTGAGGTGACGGATTCGACCACGGGGTTGATGCAGCGATACCTGCCTCCGGAGCACTGATGATGGAAGAGACAAGCTCGTCAATACTGTCCTTGTCTTTGAGCTCCGAGGCATTAGCCAGGCAGTGAATGCGTTCTTCAACGGTCTTTCGGAGTTTCGCCTGATTCGTCTTTGCCCATAGGCGTTTTCGGGTTGGAGTTGCTGGTTGCCAACTCCAGTCGATGGCTAGAGCGATTGGAAGGTGATCCGAGTCACAGTCGAGGTCTTCATCAATCCTGCAGTGGATTACGTGGGATGCTAGGCCCTCAGACGCAAAGGCGAGGTCGATTGTGGATTCTCCGTCTTTCCATCGACGGGTCGGGGTTCCAGGCACTGTGAGAAGCTGCAGCTGGAAAGTCTCAATGATAGCAAGAAGATCTTGGGCGCTTGGCCCGTATCTAGCTCGTCGAGGCGCTGACCAGAGAGGGTGATGCAGGTTGAAGTCCCCGAGTACCGGAACTTCCTCATCAGATTCCAACTTGTCAATAGCTCCGGCAAGCGTGGAGAGTGTATTGGTGTCCACTTCGTTGTAGACATTGAATATATGGATGTTTCCGCCTGAAAAGGGGTTGCGGATGGCCAGACTGGTGATGTCCTTGGAAATATGTGAAACACTCCACGTGCCCGGGTCGATTCGTTTGTTGATGTAAAAGCATACCCTTGTGGCGTCATCGTCAAGGTATGTTAGTTGAAAGTGTGCTTTAAGAGGATGGTAGGATGTCGCAATGAATGGGTTACGCCAGGGCTCTTGAATCGCTAGGATGTCGTATTCTAGAACCTTAGGGTCCCTGAATAAGCTGGCTAGGACGACGTCCCTTGACTTCTGGACGTTGTACTGTAAGATCCGTAGTTCCTGGTGTCTCATCATGAGAGTGGTGCTTCGTTGGTGCTGTTTGTGCGGGTTTTGCTGCGGGTTTCTCGGGCTTCTGATTGGTGGATTGGCGCTCTCCTGTGGGGTGTGCGGGTCCACCCCGGTTCGGCGGAGCTCCATTTGCCTTTGGGGTCGAAGCGCACTGTCAGGTTTCTTTTGACGTATCTCACCCTCTTCCTTATGTGTGTGCGTAGTTCCGATGCTACCTCAAAGTCTTTGCCACAGGACATGCATATCTTCATGCATTTAGTGATTGTTAGCTCGGCATCGTGTGTTGGCCAGTTGCTGTACATTTCCTGGTGCTTCGGGCAGCTACACCCTTTTAGATATTCCCTTGCGCCGTACGGGTGTTCGTTGCCACGGAGGTCAGTGGGGATCCCGTTGTCTCGGGGGCGTGCGGCACGTCCTCATCGAGATCGTCAGCCAGATTGGCTAGCCATGCGTCTGCGTCATGTGCGTTGATTTCTTCCCAAATGGGGTATAGAGACTGCTGGCTTGACGCTGCCTCAATTGGTGCAGATTCGTTGACCTCTGTATTCGAGATGCCCTCTTCTGCTGGATCAGCTCCCAGGAATTGTTCCGTTGCCAGTAGCTGTGGGTCGATCATCAGCTGCTGTGGCATGGGCCCTTGTTGTGATGCTGGTGTTGCCCAGTCTTCCGCGATTGGTGAGTCGGTCAGTGTTTGCGCCACCTCAATCTCCATGGGTATCTGTGATTCCTGGGGAGAATTTCCTGCTTGTGCAGCTAAGTTCTCTGGGAGGGAGGTTATTCGATCCAGGGGTTCTGCGTTTAAGGTATTCGATATAGTGCTGATTGGGTTGGAGGGGAGATCGTATGTGGGGCGATGCGTTGTTCGCGAGCTCTTATCCTTGGGGGGTTCCTCCTTGGAAACGACGTGCCAGCAAATGTTGCGGACTTGCTTAGCCTGCTTGACTCTACCCATCTCTTTCTTTCTTGCTGAGCAGGCGTTGCTCCACGCTGTGTGGACGCCTTTGCAAACTGTGCATCTGGGGGTGAAGCCTTCCACGCCCTTCTGCTTGCAGTTTTTGGTCTCATGCAGCTCAGCGCAATAGCTGCATGCTTGGGCTGCGTCGCATTGAGTGCCAATGTGACTGTAAGTTGCAGCAGCGGAAGCAATGCTTTACTCTGCAGGCACAGTCATAGAGCTGGCATGTGTGAATCTGTCCGTCCCAAGCCATCCAGGTGTAGATGATGGCATTGGCCATTTGAGGGTCCGTGAACTCCACCACGATTGAGGATGCGCGTTTGAGGGGAGATTCCCGAGTCAACCATCCTACGAATGAGATTTTCGCCTTGGGAATGACTATATGGTTGTCTGTAAGTATCTGTTGGATGGTTGTGTTCTGGTCTTTGATGTTGATAGAGTTCGTAGAGATGCCGTGGACGATAACTCCATAGGTTGGCACGATGAGTTCTGTGTGCTGCCCAAGACCGCTGACCCATTCTCTGTTCTCCCTGAGTGTCGCGGCTTCTGCTGTAGAGGAGGTGAAGATTTGTATATCGCCGCTCTTGAGTTGATGGGCGGCCACCACGGCTACTGACTTGGTAGCTGCGTGGTTGCGAATGGTCGCCTCAACCTGTTGTTTTACCCTGGCAGCTGAAAGCGTCCGGAAACGCTGGGAAATTCCGTGGTCCTTGAGTCTGACTGTTATTGCTCGGTCTTTATATGCCGTGAGTGCGGGTTGGGTCTTGGTGGCACGCGTGCTTTGCAGGACTGGCGGTGGTAGGGCCGGTGGGCCTTTGGCATGTGCCGCTACCTGCGCCCAGCTTATTATATATACTGTCATGAGCCCTATCAACGAAGGAAGTAGGCTCTCTACCAATACAGTGTGAATGACCGTTCTCATGTTGTCCATTCCGCCTCCTGTCATCAAGCCACCGGCTAATAGCTATCCGCAGTCTCCACCTCCTTGTCATCTGCGTACCACCTCTCTTCATACGGGTGTGCCCGCCCTGGCTCATAACTTGGAAAGTTGCTTGCGTGTAGGCTCGGGTCCCATGGAGCGGAAGACGATGGTTTCACATATCGTATAATATATGGCGCTAGTTTGCCAGCGATATCATGAAAATATGGTTGTATCCGGAGGCATTCGAGACACCAAGCTGTGTATATTCCAAGCCAATGCAGCAGATTGTCACTGGGAGGCAAATTCAAGAACGCCAAATCAAGCATATGAATGACTGCTAGCTGGGAGTCAATGTCAGCAGGCCTTTTCTCATTTTCAAGATACCGAGTGATCTTCCCGAATGACAAAGACTTCAGCTCCTCGATCAGATAGGTGTCGGCGAAGATATACATTCTAATATGACACAGAAGGGGGTGGTTTGCGTCGGTCGTCCCCTCCTTGTCAGCGGGAGGCAGATCCGCAGCTCTGTTCGCAGTGGCTTCCTCAGAATTCAACGAATTCAACACATCAGGATAGTCGTCACGGTAAACCCACTCAATATACCTCAGCAAGGTTCCCTCAGTCGTCTCTTTGAATCTGTATGTTCCCTCGGTCTTTTCTTCAAACTTGCCCAAGAAACCTGCGTAGATTCTTCCACCTTTGGACCGAAGAAGGGCCTCGTGGATCTTGAAGATCCGTGGCGAACTGGAACACTGAAAACCTACGACAGAGGAGTCCAAAAAGCTGCATAAGCCGTTAACATCTCATATTCTGCAAGCAGGAGGTACATACATATCTGCTATAGGTCGTTGGTGACCCTCGCTCCCCTTGACCGCTTTCACTCATTTTCTTGGACAATAACTGGACTGTCAACCACTTAACTATGCCAGGACGGGCGAATGCTAGACTAGGCGACTAAATAGCTAAAACTTTTCCGCCCTACCTTTAAGTACAGATTTGATGTACTGTCTCTGGTTACTTCCACGCCCATTGTTCTTCCCGTCCCTGTTTTCCTCATAACCGGATAGGATGTTCCGCTGCAACGAGCTTGCCACGAGGCTAATTGCAAGGGTTACTTGATCCGTAAGCATTCCATCACTAAACCTGATGTGGGGGCTAGGAACCTTGGTCAGGCAATCAGCAGCCGCGTAGCAAAACAATGACCTGATCAGTGAGTGGGCATTCTTTAACTCCTATCCTCCTTTGGAGGTCCATTGTAAACCAAATCATCGAGGCCAATCCATGTAGGGAAGACCGGCGTGCCAAAGATTTTCTGGAGCGGCTTCTGCAAACATGCTTTAGCACCAGAAAAGGCAAAATAGAACAATCTATGACATATGATAAACTTCGAGACAATGTAGTTCATAGCTTCACCAACATCCGTGGTAGGAATATGCAGCCAAACGTAGTACATCATCATCTCGAACTGGTCTTGCTCCCGTCCGACGCCATAGATCTGTAATATTGTATTTATCGGCGGAAGGCACTCCCCACGTGTTCAGGCTAAGGATTCGATAAACGGATTGTGCTGTACCGATGAATCCTCACATATTGAGAGCCCATGAGGGTGGCCAGGGGTCTTCATCGTTGAGTGTATCGGAGTTTCCTCCATACCTGACAATCGAAGAGGAAGACCAAATCAGTCAACAGTTCCAAAGGGACACATGGGGTCGCAACCGCCAAGTCATGTGGAGCGGAGTGCCACGCGAACTAGCTCAGGAGTGGGCAGACGAATGAGGCATGCGGACCCTGACTACAGCCATGGGTCCCTTGATGGTATCGGACCATCCGTCCTGTTTGAAATCAAGAAAATCGACGAAGTCATGGAATAAATATATAAAAGGTGCTTCGGCTGTGTTTGCATACCACATCTCAAGAGGTGAAAAGATCACGGTGTTATCCCCGCCTCCTCCAGATCGATTCCACCCGGATGGCTTGACCAATTATCAAACTATAGAGGAGCCAGTTCTGAAAGGTGCAATTGGAGGGGTTGCGGTATCACGCATTGAAATGGTGCATCCGACCGTCAAGGGAGCCGAGGATTTCTACTACCAGGTCTGGCCGGCCGATGAAACCCATCTCTGGATTGCAAATTTCGGGATGCTGCTTTCAAAGAAACAACACTGGAGAAGAGTGTCATCCAAGAAGCGAAACCTAGTGGTGAGCCAGGCAGAGGTCTTTATCCAAACGGAGACCAAGGTGCAAAATGTGTCAGGGACAGCAAAGGCTCTGAAGGAGAAGAAGGAAGAGAAGAAGAAAAGGGAGAAGAAGGCAGAGAGGAAGAAGAAGAAGGCGGAGAGGAAGAAGCAGAGGGAGGAGAAGAGGAAGAAGATGACAACGACCAGCGACACCTCCAAAACACGAAAAATATCCGATACTGAAAATTCCCCAAACAATATAAAAGCTTCCGATTCCCCAAAATGCCTCCGGGTTCCCAACAGCAACAAAATTGATGATGGTGTAGAAGAGTCATCTCGGCCTTCCATGTTGGCCCGGTGGATGATGTACCTATGGAGTTAGATATTCACACGGAGTGCCTCATATATCTCATTGCTATTGCATTTTTCGCGGGGCAGGCTCGTGATGATGCTGCAGACCGTTGCTTGAACGGATTCGCATGAAGTCAGCGGGTCCATTGTTGACGTGGTGGGGCAGAAAACAGAGGAAGGATGGAGGAGTGCACTGGGTCGTGGTATGGCTCTATATAGAAATAACGAATACCGATCTCGTTAGCGTCGTTCAATCTTTAAGGCATGTGTGAAGATGGCAGATATGTTACGTGAAATGGAGATACAGCGGTTTGCTGTTGTAAATCATTCACTCCGTGACAGTCTTTCTGGTCGTGAATGTGTTCCTGCGAATGAGTTCTGTGATGGGTATGGGTTTCGCGTCGATATCCGCGAATTCGCCTAGAGAATTCTCGTGGGTCATTGCAGCTCGAGATTGAAATTCTTAAATTTATGAAATGGGATAGAGATTTGATAGCAAAGAATATATCCAGCTTTCAAATCGATGCACATCAAGCCGTTTATATTGTATTAACAAATACATGCCTATCACACTCCTCGCTCAACAAGCAACGCCTCTGTGGTGTAGTTGGTTATCACGTGAGTCTCATATTCATGTCCTATTACAATATGATAGGTAGCAGAAACTACTTAGCGATCTCAAGGTCGCCAGTTCGATCCTGGCCGGGGGCATTTGTTTTTTCTTGCCCTGATACTTCATTCTCCTTCTTACAAATTGTCGAACCCCTTCAATTTTTCTTTACCATTCATAAAACCCTGTCTCTCCACCTTCGTTTGCCAGTCAAACCAATACGTTGTCGTCACAAGGGATTTTTCGAAGCTAGCACCAATCACTAATGCTTTGCATCTCACATTATGAACACTTTCGCTTTTTTGGCTGATGCGAGCGAACGTGTCTTCTTAAGTTTGGTGATAATGCTACACTGTTAACATGGATTGACAGAGGCTTTAGGTTCTGATAGAAATAATCAATCACACTTGAAGAACAGAAACAAAATAAGTATTCTTGATGATAATTCATAGGTACAGTAAAAATATTGCAGGTTCAAGACACAATGACTTTATATTTCATTCAACTCCAAAAACTATACATGGAGTTTCAGATTCAAAAATAGAGGAGAAGGGGGAGCGTCACTTCAATTGTTTTTCCCAATACAGTAACTTGTGAAGCTGCGGATTACGGAGGACAGCAACAAAATGTTGTAGATGAAAATGTGAAAAGAAGAAGAAATCATGATTAGAAAAGCTCTGACATATATATAAAGTGTTGAAAATAATAAAGAAAAAAGGGGGGCTGTACAATTAGTTACAACAAATAAACAGGAATATACATGTATGTGTCAAAATGAATGCAAGGAATCTAATAAATCCATATCAACAGACAAAATCTTCACACAGAAAGGAGTGAAAACCATAGATAAGAATAAGTTGAAAAATGAAAAAAATCAGAATTGATAAAAACATCAGTTCCCCATATTCCCAGAGAAAAATATGAAATAAGAGTTGCGGGGCGGAACAAACTGAGTTACAAATCTGCAAAATTACACATCATGCCTAACTATGAAAAATGTGACTTTATGTGATGTTGTTAACAATATTAGAAAATAACCAACAACAAAAGATAGCTGTGAATGATTAAAAATAAATAAATAAATAAAAACTCTTTTTAGAGGCCATACGTCAGCAAAAAGGGGGTAAAAAAGAAAGCTCAAACAAGCAACACTAACCATCAACCCACCGCCGCCTGCCCCTCTGCCTCCTCTCTCGAACTGGCATGAACCGGAGATGGGTCCGTAGGTGACCGGTATGTGTTCGCATGGCCGCTGGAAATCCCTGTTTTGACTGGCGGAAGTTGCTGTTGTAGTGGTGGGGGTCCGTCGCCATCCTGTCCCTGTGCATGTCCACGACCACCATGACCACCATGACCATAACCAGAACCTGAACCAGCATCATATCCACTGAAGGAACGATGTCCATGGTTCTGATTATTGATATTATTGCTTGGGGTAGGTGGTGGCTGTTCAGGACTTCCTCCGGCAGAACCGCCCTGTGGTAAATCATCTCGAGAATCTGCCCCTGTCCCTCCTCCACCACCACCACCACCACCGCTACCACCAGCAACAAACCGCACCCCACTACTCCGTTCCCGCTTAGCACTGCTCTCCCGCTCCCGCTCCCGCTCCCGTTCCTGCTCCCGCTCCCGGTCCCGATCCGAATTGTTCGAACCCCGCCCCGATGTCGGCTGACCATTTTCGTCTTCCTCAGCCCGAACTAATGATGCCACATGCATTTGCCCATGTCTCCCCAGTTCCGGGAAATCGCCAGAATAATTCTGCTCCTGGCCCTGCAGTTGCGACTGGTTTTGTGACTGGTTCTGATGTTTCATATGTCCCCCACTCCGCCCATTGCCCTTTGGCGGCGTCCTTCCCGGCGATGTCTCAGCTCTTGGAGGTGGCGGGACTGGTTGATGTACGAACTGCGGCTTCCTCTTCCTCGGAGAATTCTGATAATCAGAACGCAGATGGGAATTGAGATGCGCGGAATACGGTGAGTTATTCGGGCTTTTACTGGTACTTGTCCCACCTGCTGATGTTGAGGGACTATTATTGTGGTTTAATGATTGGTTCGGTGGGACCCAGTGATGGAAGTATATTGAGGGGGAAGATGATGATGACTGTGACTGACTACTAATTTGAGGTCGATGCGATTGCGATTGGGGATGAGCTGGTGCTGTGCCAGCTCCCGAATCGGATTTGGCTAGTGATGGTGATGACGACCGATGTTGCTGTTGCTGTTGAGGTCTCGTTGCTGGAGGCGAGACGGTGTATGATGCATTCGCTTCAGTGTTGGTGTGAGGATGTTGGATGTGCATTTCAGCTGTGTTAATACGTGACAATGGGGCTGCGTTGGGCATTGGATGACCCGTAGTCTGACTCGGATTGGGCGGGCGGGATGATGGCGCACGGCCGTACGAAGGATGAGAAGATGGAGATAAAGGTGATGACTGAGAAGGACCGGCTATGGAAGGAGGCAGTTGTGCAGCGTAAGGGTTTGGAGGAATCATGCGACTATCCCATGGAGTTTCGGACGGTGCATGTTGGGCTGCTGCTGGTATTTGAAGAGGTGGGGGCATAGATTGTGCTTGCGGCTGTTGAGGAGACGGAGGACGGCAATGAGAGACTGGTGAAGGAGCGGGCTGTGAAGGGTGAGGCACGTGCTGCTGATGCTGATGTTGTTGCTGTTGTTGTTGTTGTTGTTGTTGCTGCTGCTGCTGCTGTTGCTGTTGCTGTTGCTGTTGCTGTTGCTGATGCTGTTGCTGATGATGTTGCTGTTGATTATGTTGTTGAGGCGGCGGGTATTGTTGGGGCTGAGGTTGCGGTGGTGTGTGCGTATGCGCATACATATGGGAGGCTTGCTGAGAAGGATGTGGCTGCAACGAGTTCCCCTGGCCGGACATCTGTGAGATATACTGCTGAGTCCATTGAAGATTCCCACTGCCTCCCATATTAGCAAATATTAA
>NW_015440968.1:141071-143350 GCF_000150705.2 Paracoccidioides lutzii | reverse complement strand
CTTGTTTTCGGCGATCCTCTTCAGCTTTCGTCTGCAGCCACTGGCGCATGGACTCATCCGTATTCTGCAATTGGGAAGGAGGGGATGGTAGATGAGACAGGGACGGGTTCATAGGAGCCATGACCGGGTGACCACGATCTAGAGGGGCGAGAGTTATCGACATTGGTGGTAGGTTTCGGTTGGTCGAGTCCATAACCTCGTTGGCCTTAGTAGAAAGGGTAAACTGTGCAGCAGCGGCGGCGGCGGCGGAAGCGGGTAATGGATCTGGGGACGAGACAGGAGGAGTCTCGCGCGTGACAAGAGGGGAGGGGTGGTGATCGTGGTGAAGGTGGTGGTGGTGGTGGTGATGGGAAGAAGGCGGCACAGCAGCGTAATCATGGGGAGCTAAAATTCCCTGGTGCGAAGGAGGTTTCACGGTGAGCAACATGGATGAAAATGGATGAAAATCTAGCCGTGATCCGTAAAAGAAAGACGCAATGGTAGTTCGTTTTCAATGTTGCATGGTGGCTCGATGCGTGAAGGAGGAGACCAGGGCTTCTTGCTGAAAGCGAAACCGAAAATGGGTCAAACGGAATAAGCCAAAGCTCGGACCTTTTTTTTTTTTTTTTTTTTTTTTTTTTGAGACTGGAGTTTTGGCTGGAGTTGGTGACAATGGAAGTTATTGGGACTGGCTATAGCAGGCTGTCAAAATCGGCATCATCAAAAAGACGTAGTAGCTTTTGTGTCAGCGTTTGAGGAGAATAAATCGATATCCGCGGTTGTACGAGGACGACGGAGGAGGATAGACCACAGAGATATACAATGCGACGCTGCGCGGTAGACCATGAGAAGATGAAGGGAAAAAGAGAGCGAAAAAAAAAGAAAAAAATAGAAGAATAACTAGAATGCCATAGAGGAAATGACAGACGAGAAATATGATGTCTGTACAGAAAGGAAATGCGATGGGGGAGGGGGGGGGGTGGGGAAAACCGTGCAAAAAGACAACGATCGACAAACAGGGCGGGAAGAAGATGAAGAACAAGATCAAATTGTAGATAGATATGGAATGACCGGGGAAGTGAATGAGTGTATTTAGCTAGCAGCAAGCAGTTGGTTCTATCATCTATCTAATGCCTTTTTGCGTTGCCTGCTTGGGTCGATTACCGTGGATGCACTCCGTAGATGTGAACGTGGATGACGGTGGTTCCAAGAGAACGAGTACCCCAGCACAAACAACACACTTACCAGATACAATGATGATTTGTTTGTTGTTGGTTGATCCACAGCCAGTATCCGGTAGTTGGCAGCGGGGGAGAGAGTTGGACTTCGAGCCGTCTGAAGCTTTGTCGTCCGTTGCAATTAATATGTTGTTGGATGTTGAAGCTGTCAGCTACACAGGATGCGTTACAGTGTAATGGCGTTTTTTTTTTTTTTTTTTTTTTTTTTTTTTTTTCCCTCTCTTTTGCCCTTTTTCTCCTCTGGCCGAGCAACCAGTCTGCCTGCCACACTGCCAATCTGCTCGAAAAGGGCCAAAACAGACAAAAACAGACAAAACGTGTACTGTTGTACTGTGCTTGTATTGATGGGCGTATTCTTGGTACAGGAAGCCTTGTGACCCTTCCCCTCCACCCTCCCCCAGCAGCCGCCGCCCTCCAGTTATGACGCCGCCAAATCTCAGAACAGCAAGTCAAGCCGCAGCAACTAGGCCGCGCTGGGATGACGCTAGACAAGAACCGACAGGGAGGATCTGCCAAGATCTTACAGGATCCGGCAAGATATGGGACGGATCTGGCAGGATGAGACGATTGATAGGATATCCACCCACGAACCCAAACGACAACCACCAATCCCGGCCCGCGAGCGGCGGAGCTGCTGGTTGACACCATATGGTCCCCATATCAGGAAAAGTCACATTTCCCGAGGGGGTGGAGTCGGTGGAGGCGGTGGAGCCAGTGGAGTCAGTGGTCTCATTGGCCTGTAGCGTCAGTGGAACCTTAGCTTATCGTATGCCAACTCAAACCACACACACTCCAGCCCGGATTGGGAATATCCTCGCCTCTCTCCTCCGCCTCCCTCCACCCCCCCCCCCAATAAATGGGTAAAAAGTTCGCGACACAATAGTGGGAAAATTAACAAATTTTCAGTAAGGCTGATATCGAGTAACAGCTGTTGCCCGCAACCAGGTATGAGACAGGATAATGTTTTGTTACTCCTGAGATGTGCGGAAATTCACAATAAGATAGTAATTAGTTGTACTCTCTACTACTATTGCTTTTTTTTTTTATTGCTCGTTTACTGTG
>NW_015440968.1:110495-140971 GCF_000150705.2 Paracoccidioides lutzii | reverse complement strand
GATCCTGCTTGAACGATCCGACTCTTCTGTTAAAGAGGGACTGCTGAGAGCTGGAGGTAAAGGAGCCCGTGGACATGTTGCGAGCTACGAGTCATAGCGCGTGTCAGAATTACCTCCCAGCCACTTCACCCAGATCCATGGAATAGCATGCATGGAATGAATTAATAGATACATGGATCTCCGGATGGACTATCTGTTTTGAGCAAGTTATCAGCTGGCCAGGCTCGGTAACCGAGGTGCTTAAATCTTCAAATCTTAGTCGGTATACATCCGCTTTCTGGCAACAATGGACCCAAGAAAGGTTGGATCCAATGACAATTGTGTTCTTCATACGGTTCAAATCCTGCCTGATAACTTACGCGGTGACTTCAACCACTCCCACGCTCCCGAGCCACAATTAGCTTTTTGCACAATCACGGCACTTAAACACAGCCGTGTCAAAAAAGTTTAGCACATTTCTCCTATGATTTCCTTTCTACTATCCCCTTCCTTAATTACGCTTTCTCCTCCGCACTCCGTCCGGAGGAGGGAGCAACTTGAAAAGATAAAAGGGGAAGAATAAAAATAAAAATCAAATAATGGGGGACAAACTTGCATAAGCAATCAATCAACCCAGCCGCACGACTATGACACAGCCACATACCCTCTCCCGTCTAATCAATGCAAACAAATAACTCGAACCTCTAGTCCCCGCAGTTCATGCCCAAACCGGCAACTCGGGCGTCAAGACAACGATTGTGTCTGCATTCCAGTCTAGCCCGTTTCATATGCACAACTTTCCCATCTGGTAAAGATTGCGGCTGGGCAACCAGTATGGTGGCGGATTATCAGCCATCGCTGGTCTGGACACACTGAGCATTGCCCTGATTGGAATAGCCGATTCATCCCATCTTCCCAGTGTAGTGTACAGCCGCCCTTTGTGAAGTTCGGTTAAACGTTGCCAAGACCGGTGTCAGGTTTAGCGACAGGTGTAATGAGCGAGGAACGCGTAACCAACTTCGTGGACATTTAAATTCCTCTTCATCATGGATGGTGCTTCGTGCACCGCTCACCGAACCAGACCTTATATTCCCTGAAACGGGGGTGTTCAACAGCTACAACCTACTCCATATATCTCTAGGTCAAGCATGAAGGTCACGGAGGCAGGGTGGTTAATCCCTGATACACCTAGAGTTTTGCATGGTTCGGCTACCGGCTACCAAATCCAATTCCTGGAAACCTCCAGAGGTTCTATGATCCCATTACTTTAGTGACTTATTGTCGCGGGTGGCCATCACAAATGAAAAAATATCTGCAACAATCCTGGGTTCAATTGTGTATATATATATTATATTATTATATATAATTTTTTTTTCATCCACCTAACTTAAATTTTCCCCGTCCTAATGATTACCACTTTCTCATGTGAAATGGAATAGAATTAACTCCACAAAAGTGGAGAAGCCCTTTGGCTGGAAACGCGAACTGTCACACATCACCCATTTACATCGCGGGGCAAAAGAGATTGGAGTCACGGAAAGTGGTAGGCCGAGGCGGATCGAGTAACTTAATCAATCCAATAACCAATTCCGCTTTCCTTCCAAAATTGTCGAGAACTTTTTTTTCTCCTTGTCAGGAGACGAGGATCAAAAATAGCACGCCCTTTTCTGTCAGCCGGGTTTTCTGGTCGTTTATTAGCTTCTTTCAGCGCCTGTTCGGGTGACCAATTGGGTCAACTCCGGTTGGCTGAGCCCAACGAGCTCGTCAGTCCTTCGCCTCCACCAATATAATCCTCACATTTTTCCACCATCCATTAGCCATTCTTCCGTACATATGATATCAGGACCATTGAAAGCTATTGGTTCTTCCAGGAAATATGTTTTAAACTATGACCCAACTGTAGATTAACAGCTACAGCGACAACTATGGTGATGTTGAGACATGCAGCATTTGTGAACTTTGACCCTTAGGCTTCTAATTGTTTGTTGTTGACCTTTCTAAGAAAACATCACCGTGTCGGAACGAGACCTTTTTTTCTTTCCCTGACATTCGACAACATCCTACGGGAGAACACTGGTTCCGCCCTCGCGAAATCAACAGCGCGCTCTCTGGCTCCAGAATCGCTCTACATTTCCCTTCATGTAGCTGACCTCCCCGAGCCCGGAGGCCGTCAGATTAGATAACTATATCTCAGATGATTACGAATATCGCGTTTGTGCTTTCGTTCGGGGGGATCCACCCAGCTAGCTACGTTATATACGGGCTATCTAGATCAGAGGAGCATCACAACATTATTGTTGGACGTCTGAGTGGTTGCGGCTATGCTGTGTGCGGGACGCTAGTCCGTAATAGGACGTCTAGTCTTCCAATAACAACAACAACAACATTAATCAACTGGTCATGTGACTGAGCTAGGCCGAATCGGGATGAGAGGGAAACCTCCAGCAATTAATTTTTCAGGTGACCCACTCAGCCCTAAGAGACGGGGGCACGCGGCGGACTCCTTGGGGAAATTATAAGTGTATCATGGAATACATTCTCACTCTTGAAGGTATGTATGAACCTGAACCATATATAACTACTTCAAAGAGAGTTTTACAGTGGTTAAAGAATACATTCCAATCAGATTCACAAATCTGCATTTTATACTTGAAAAGAATATGAGAGTTTGCTACAGTGTAGCAAGAGAGTTATTCATGTATTAAAGGACTATCTATCTACAGTGACCAAGTAGAAATAACAAGCAGGAAGACAACAAGTGATGCATGCATGCCTGTTAGTGACACAAATGGTATAACTATTATTCAACAACATACATAGCTCCACAAAAGGTCCAGCGCGAAAGAAAAAAGAAAGAAAAACCAGAAGAAAATAATGAAGAAAAATACACCTTCATTTATCTTCATCTGACTGCTTGTTCCTTTTAACTCAAAAAAGAAAGGACCACTAAATAGGCGATTAATTGGCTACTCCAGACAGCAACCAAAGCCAAATCCTGTTGACATGAACCTCATCTCAAATTCCCACTCTCCTCATTCCAAAAAAACACAGAACTTAGCTCCTATCAAACTTGTTCAAAAACTCCGTCGGCACGGAGGGTATATACTTTCTCTCCCTCTCCCGATTCACACCCCCAAACCCAGCACCATAGCTTACAAGCATATCCGTGCTTGTCGGGAGTGAAAATGGGAGTGTCTTAGATGGATTCAGGAGGAGTGTTGAAGGGTCTGGTTTTCGGGGGGGGGAGAAAAGAGACGGTGTGGATGAACGGCTTGGTTGGATGATGGTGGTTAAGGAGGATCCATTGTTATGAGATGGACGTGGTGTAGATGGTGGTTCTTTTTCCCCGGTGGATGTGGTTGGTGGTGGATTTTCGGGTTCACGGTTATTGTTCGTGGTGGCCGACTCCGGAGCACATGCGCCTTTCGAGTCTGTGGCAGGAGAAGAGCCGTTTTCTTCCTGTTTTAGTATAGGAGTTTGTGGGTGGTAGATTTGGTCGAGACGGGATGGGTCATTTTGTAACTCGACAAGGAACTTCATTGCGGCTTTGGAGAGGCCCTTTTCTCCCACTTCGGGCCGGTAGTGTTTCACGGCATGTAAGAGTTGGCTCGGGGTGAGTTGCTGGAGTTGCTGAAGGGTCGCGATTAGGGATTCGGAGTCATCGCCTAATGAGGAGAAACATTGAAGCCACTGGAGCAGCTGTATAACGGGGGCTAGGTATTTGCGAGCAGAATCTACCGTGATGTCACCGGTGCATGACGTTGAGCCGTTCTCGTAATGTTCCGGCTGCCGGTTATTGTTGCGTGCCCAGTCTTCTAGTGCAGAGACATTCATACGAATCTGCATCGCCTTTGTTCGGGCTAGATACCGTTTAGTGGTCATAATGCGGTTGAAGAGCTCTGCACCTAACCAATAAAAAAGCTGCGCTAGAACCTGCGTCGTAATGATAGAGTGCACGTCGTACAAATCTAATACGAACAACGTTGACGAAAGTAACGACGTGATATTTCGAGGCGACACCTGCGCCCTCCGTTTAGGTGACGGAGGGCGATACCTCTTTTCCAGTGGCTCAGGTTTTACCTTTGTCTTTGAACGAAATAGTTTCCATTCGTTCTGGAAATGGACATCTTCAAATCCAGGAATAGTCTCGTGGTCCAGCATGGCTGTATCCAGAACCTTATCCATGCGTCGCTCAGCGTCCCGGATGATAAGAATGAAGATCTCGTGTATTAGTTCAGCAAGATGGAGTTGAAATTCAACTGTGGCTTGCACCAAGTCACCATCTTTCTTCAGATAATGCAGGAGAAGGGTTGCGTTAGATATCCAAAAAGCCAAAATGGTCATATCCCACTGGTGCTTCTCCACCACCTCATTAATCCGCTCAGTCGCCGAAATGAGCAGTTTAGCCAACAGCTCCTGGCTCGAATGGTAATGTGCGTATCTTGCGCTGAGGAAAAGGAGGTTGGCTGGGACGGGTTTTTGCGAAGGTGATCGCTGCGGCGTCATGTTCGTAATAACGATATCCAGAATATTTTCAAGTTCGCTCTCTTGGAAGACAAACATCTGATCATTAAGACATCGATCCCACACAAATTCCTGCTGATCCTCGAAATCATCTGGAGACTACCATTGGGCGAATAGATGTCAGTTAATGAGATGTCCCTACAATTCTCATTCAATGGGAGTAATTGTTAGAACATACATCAAGCTTCTCGTCAAGTCCCAAACTCGACAAGTCAACTTCCAAATTTATTGCACTCTCCTCCATAATCATCCTCCTTTTCATTTCATTCTCAGCCATCTCTTCCTCAAACCTGTTATGCGAAAATCCAGAGTCATAGAAGTCACCCACAGCTGCCGCTGCACCAAAATTATACCCATTCTCATTTAGATATTTCGAAATGTCGGTCCCGGGCTGTACGAAATCGAACGCCGTCCCACCGGAGGATGACTTGATATCAGGTGAAGCGCCATGATCAAGCAGAATTTTCGCAATCGTTTTGTGTCGGTTCGTCATTGCCCACATGAGCGCGCTCCATTGATTTCGGTCTTGCTTGTCGACATAGGCACCCGCCTCAAGAAGGGCAGAAACTACCTCGTGGTGTCCCTACAATTTATTAGGGAAAGAAAATAAAAATATTACCGTGGTCAGCCCCATATCAAACTGTGATGAAATAAATAGAAGGCCCGCGCATTCCATCCCCTAAGGATAAAAAGGGGTTTGTGACCTACAAAACAACTAGCGTATATCAGTGGCACCGTCCCCTCCTCATCCGGAGTGTTGACATCGACATATTCCCTCGCTTTTCCCTTCACTAGCTTTCGCACCCGTTCTACATCACCATTGCTGGCTGCCATATTCAAGCTCTTTTGTAAAACTTCCCGTTTTTCGCTATTTGACATATTCTCGTCTGCGGCGATATCATCCTCATCCATACCGACGAATTCCACCTCCCTATGCGCAGCCTGGGCTGCCAACATTTCTATCAATCTCGCGTCAGAATCCTCCATGCGCGCAGTAGAATTATCTTCTCGATCAAGGTAGTAACTATTTGTGTATTGGGAGCGAATGCTAGGTTCTTCATCGTGGCTTTCGTCATCGAGCGCAAGGTTGAAGGATAGCGGTCTCGCAGGCACTGGGGTAGTAAGGAACTGGGATTGGCCTAGTCATCTTCTTGTCAACAATTTCATCCAAAATTTTCAAGAATGAAATCAGGAAGATAAAGCAAGTCATGAGATAGCGTCCCGCCACAGTCCCCAAACCGTCCCTAGGTAGAGCAGATCAAGTATCATATTCCTTCCTTCACCTTCCCTTTTTCCCAGCAACAAGATAAAGATAGCAAAATCAAGCACGCACCTTGCCACGCATCATACATCTCCGTCTCCGCCGGAAACGTCAGCACAGACCTTCTATCATCCAGCGATGTGGGTAGATCATCTGGTAGCTGTCTTGGCTTATGAGCAATATCCTCCTCCTCCCCCTCCTTATCAACACTGTAACTGTTCATCCCCGCATTTTTATTCTTAATACCGAAATCGAAGCCCTCCTCTCTCGGGCGTGGCTCACTACCGTCCATGGTGTTTGCGGTCAATGATATATGCATATATATTTTATGTACAAGGCGACACTAGCAACGGCGACTAGCTGGCTAGGTCGTTCGTCGAAAGGGTATATGCATTCAATCAAACTCCGGATGTACTAGCAGTGGTCAGCCCAACTTCGTTGGTTTGGGGGTCCATGAGGGCCAGGGACCTTTGGGGGGAATAAGCGGGGACCGAGCGAGGGGCAACCGATGAGGATTTGCTTTTGGGAATTATTGATTGCTAAGTTGGGACGGTAGAATGGGATGGTTAAGAGAGTATTTTCCCGTCGTTGTTTGTATTTTGGATGTGCATCCGAGTGAAGCGGAGGGCAAAGATTAGGTAACCAATGGATATGTGGTGGAATGAGGTTAAGAGAAGGTTTGGATGTTGTGGTTTTGGGAACCCGGCAAGCTTACAGAAGCCAAGTTCCACCCCACACAAAGGCAACCACACGTGTTTGACGTCTAATATCTACGATCAAAATATACTTTTGGCTCTATTTATGTATTTGTGTATCTGATCGAGAGATATTGTATGCTTTACCTTGATTTATGTGACTGGATAATGTGGAGCGCTGCTCGCAAGAATCATATATGAATCTCCCTGAAACTGTATTATTCCATGCCATAACCCTGATAAAGGGCGGGAAAACTCCATATATTATCTATCCCGTAGCAAGTAGCCAAACAATAGTATGCAAGAATTTCTGACAAACATTACAATAAAAACTCCTGGTACCCCGCCCAGAAAAGAGGAAGGACAAGCACACACACACACACACACACACACACACGAATGACAGCTAGCCAGCTGGAAATAGAGCAGGGAAATAAAAAGAGAAATTAAGGCTCGTAAGAAAATACTGAACGCTATGAGGAGAAACAGAGATCATGATGCCCATAATAATCATACAACGCTTATCAAGACAGACCAATAGTAAAACAAATAGATCGTAATCCGCCATTAGATAAGGCTAAGGTTAAAGGAAACTCGTTTCGGCAAAATCATAAACGAAATATGAGACTAGGACGAAAGCCCTTCTATTAAACCAAAGAAATTAAACAATAAAATAAGAAAATAGGAAGAAAAATCGCCCGTATCTGCCTACTGAGAATGCTCAAGGCTTTTGCTCAGAGCCACGATCTTCTCATCAGACAGCGCAGATATCCAAAGACAGCGCTCGATGATACCATGGGCAGGCTCGAAAGTATACTTCGTACTAGCATCAATGAGGCGAAGCAGGCTTTTCACAATCGTCGCTGCAGTGCGATACCGCTCAAAGTTCACGAGGGGCTCACCATCCCGCGTGCTCGCTATCTGGGCAGGCTTTTGGGAGTTGTAGGTTAGGTCTTGGACGTAGAGACCTAAATTTCAGATTAATATTCTTGGATTCTCAGGAAGCATGGCTTTGGGAAGGCATAGAAAACTGCACTCACCGATAAACGGAACACATCCGTCCTGCAAGTTAGTAGTTTCCATCTCTAACCGCAACTTATGGAAATTGCGAATCGGCTGGATCAGCAACTCCATATCCCTAAGCAACCCCTTCTCGCCGTCTGACACAAGCTCCCATGTCTTCGTCAGCCGCGTACAGTCAACTGAAGATAGGGCAATCGTAATCTGCAACATGGTCGAGTAATTCCGTAACCTCCGCGCGTGGACAGCTACATGGATGAGTTTGGTGATCGTCTGTGCTCTCTCGGCAATATTACTTGTCAGCACAACCTCCGACACCGCCCATTTCACCATTAGATTGAACCGGGCGACGACCAGATCGATACCCCTACGATCACTCTGGGAGAGATAATCTGCCCAATTTAGCGTTGACTGGGATGAGTGGCTCCATTTCATATCAACTAGATCCTTCCAGTCAACTTCGTTCAGTGCGGCTTTTTCAATAAGGGTAAACTGCTGGGCCAAAATCATGGATTCACAGCCTAGAACAAATGGTAAATGATGTGAGTTCGGTGATGCCATAGTCGAAGTTCCTTGGGTTGGTATCCGCGCTTGCGACGGCGTCTGGGCCTGTGAACTAAACAAAACATTGTTCGAAAAATGTTGCATATCCAATGTTCGCGGTGCCATCATACTGGGCAGATTTTTACAGTTGGGTGACAAGTCTGGGGTAATCGGTTGCCTTTGGAAAGAGAGGGGATCTAGAGGAGCAGCATAAGAAGATGTCGATCCGGGATGTTGCACGGTCATCGGTGGAGAAGGAGGGTGTGTCAACGGATGAGAAAGAACCCCTAGGCTCGGGAATTCCATATTTCTGCCACTAATCACACCTATCCCATATTGTCTGTCGACAACTTCATCTTTATCAATCACTGATATCTCCGAAGACAGTTCTGAGCAATAGCCATTGTCATTATCTTCATCACAGTCGACACAATCATTGCCATTTGCTTCCACAGTGTGTGGTCTCGGAATGGTTGAACCTTGGGGAATTCGCTTCATACTCTCTGTCTCTTCAACCATATCGATCGATGGATGTGAAGATTGTGGTTTTTCAACTGCTTGATTTTCATACGGGCCGGACAATGGCTGTGAGACTGGAATCAACTCCCTAAAATTTGGGCTTTTCATGGAGTCGTCATTCAAACCACGTTCAAGGAGTGGGATTGAGCAGTACGAATCCTCGGAGCCCATGAACGATTCAGCATATTGTCCGGTCATTGCAGACGATCTTCGATCTCTTGAATCCAACTGGGACGCAAGCGCAGCATCAGGTTCTGCAGTGTGCCGTTCTTGATAAAAATCTCCCTTGGGATCCTGGTTGTGGTTATCTATGCAGTTATCGACATAATTGGCGCCAATGTGGTGATGATCCTGACGGATGGCCGACGACGGCTTCTCCCATTTCCCTTCCAGCTTTAGCAGAGTCGATTCAATCCCTCCATCTTCGTCGTCTGGAATCTTGGAGAACCCTGCAACGGCAGCCTCAAATGACGCTCGTATTTGTTGCGAACGACGTTTTCCAACAAATGAGTAACTTGTTGGAAGGAGAACTTCCTCAGGATGATCGCGTTTTTCAATCGATGAAACTTCCTCGCCATAACCCCCATTCATATACAAGACGGATTCCCCCATTGATTCGGTATATGATGTCGTAGAGACAAAAGATTGAATAGTTCCAGCTTCTAAATCATGGACATTTTGTATTTTCCTAAGGTCCCCACCTGGACGACGGCGAAGCATTCGTGCAAGAGGTTTCTCCGGAGCTTCATGGGGAGATACAGAACGTGATGCGGATTCTCTTGTTGAACCAACCCTTGAATTTGCCCCACGTCGTATGATCCCACCGTGATAGGAAGCATACTTTCGAATTTTAGTCGATGAAGCTCTTACTGGAGTTTTTGACCCGCTGCGAGGTATAGAAGGTCTAACGTATTCTTCAGAGCACCGGAAATCTCGGGTTGTAGATATAGAATGATCCGAAGCATAATGTTGCAAGGACGGTCCAGGGACACTCACCAAAGTATCAATGGCTTCTTCAGGAGGTTGTAACGGCGTTTCTTGGGATTGTCGTGAACCATTGGAATTAGTGATAGCTTGCAGAGCCCCAGACATCATGGGGATCGGTGGGCGGGTATCATCCACTATAACAATTGACTTGCTCCCAGCTGAGAGCTGGCTATGTATCCTCTCTGGCCAGACCCCAAATTTATAGATATTTTCCGGGTTTAGCCTGTCCACAACCGGCTGCGGAGTTACTTTCTCTGATTCAATGTCAGAAACCTTAGGTACAACAGGTCCTAACTTCCGTGATTCTTGCATAGTAAAATGGCGATAGCTCTGGAGGGCATCGTCACACAAAATGTCAATCCGTGGAGTGACTCTAGCATCGGGACCTGACCGTTTCTCCCTGTACGCATCTGATCCGACCCCGACGTTGAGGGGAAGTGCAGAGGTTTTACCCCTCAATGGGGCCATGGGATTTGGGCTCGTTGCCTGCGGGCTGCTTGAAGAATTGCTACTATGCCTATTTTGCAGAGCTCGACGAATATTTCCAATGAAGGTTTTCATAGCTGGTGGGTTCTTGGAAGAATTCCCCCCCTTCCCTGTCGTCTCTGTTTGCAAGATATCAAAGTGCGCTGCTTCCATCGTCGGCGACGGGGGTGCGATTGTGGGCACAGATGGGTCAATTGGCGCATAGGCATTGCCTCGAATGATATTTTCCGTCTGAGGCAACGCTTGTACGAGGGACTTTCTCTGAGTGTCAAGGTTTAGTGCTGGTAAGGGTGCTCTATCATCCCGAACCGAATCTGAAAAACTTCCACTCCGTTTATGGGAATGAGCCGGTCGACGCCATACAGGGATCATGGGTGCCGATGACAAAGGAGCAGGAGATGCAGGAGAAGTTCGTGGTGAAGTCGTTACCAAAACGAGATATGGCCCCTTCGGACGGGTAGAGTGGACAGATTCCCTTTTTGGGACTTTGGAGGGAAGTGAACATGAAACTGCTTGAATGCTTTTTACACTATCTGCTGATGGCGGTAGATCTTGTCCGGATGCTGTCGATATATTGCGTACATGAGACTGGGAAGAACGGATGTCTTTCGCCTTGGGCTGAATGGTCCCGGGTGGAGGAACGGCAATGTGTAAGGAAACTTCTTCAGATTGCGATTCAACGGCCCGCAAAGAGGAGGGGATACCGCTTAAGCAACTTAGGCGAGCATCTCTGGATCCTGCAACACCTCCCGGAAGGACTTTCTCATCAGAGTGGGTGTCACTGGGGAAATTTGGCAAGTCCCAGTAGAGAGCGCATCTTCCATTCCAGCACCGTTTTAAATCAAGAAGGATTTTCAGGTCACTTGCGCTGTTGTTGCTGCAATTTTTCACATTCTCATGTATTTGGTTGAGTTTTTGGCAAAATTGAACTCGAAGGTCGCGATTGATAACAAAATCGTCGACAAAGTAATTAAGAATCCAGTGCCTTAGTGCTGCAAATGTTCGAATTCGGATAATCCTCCCGTCATCTTCTGGTCTATTAATTGCCCATTCAAGCCTTGCTAACAAAAGGGAGAGCAGGTTACTTGGGGAGAGGTAGGTGCGGAACGTTAGGAAAAAGTCAGAAACCAATTCGTAGTCCATAAATGAGTCCGATGAAATTTGTGCAACTATCCGAGCTGGAGTTGCGGCGGATATTTCGTTCGAACCTTTAACATAGCGGACAACTGACGGGTCATCCATAACGCCAACAAGAAAATTAAAAATTGAAGGTTCGATTGGCTCTCTCAGTTTGTAAAACACAGATGCCTGAGCTGGTAGCGATGTGGGTATTTCAAACAAAACCCGAGATCGGGTATATTTTGATGACACATCCGGAAATGGCTGAGAAGGCTCTAAGGCTTGGTTTAAATGTGAGAGGTTCAGCGTCATATCAAAGTCATTTGCCGTCAATGAAGATGATCGAATGTTGCCACATACAGACGTCCTGGTATAAGCGGAACTGCGTAAGGTCGGATTTCCTTCTGACGTAAATCGAAACCCTCCGAGGCGGAAGTGGGGAATTGGAACTTCAATGGCTGGAAACGGAGGTTCACCAGATTTAGGACGGTCCGATTCATGCCGTTCAATCACAACTCGCAGTTCTTTGCGAGTCTGTTTAGAATCAGATGTCGGAATTTCATCCAGAGAATGCCGCGTTGACCCTTGGTCGTCCGAAATCGTTGACGTATCATATGTGCTTTTGTTGCTGTTCTCCCGGACAAGGTGGGGTCTAAGCTCTGACAATTGGGAGTTCGACCACATACTATGTCTAGCCAATCTGGGCTCATCGTCCTGGTGGGCCTCTGAACACAAGTATTGTTTGGAGCGTGCGGTGGCGGTTTTCACGAATGGCAGGTCCTGCATTTTGTTTCGGTTCGTGGGTCTATAGTTATCCATAAATATTGTTGTTGGGAACATCAATTTGTAAGCTTAGATAAAGCTTCGGACAGGACGCGCGTGAATTCATATCATTTAACATACCTCAAGTACATTTTCCCGTTGTGACCAACATTCCCAACCGTGAAGTTTCTTGCTTCTCTTCCTCCAAGCATTGCTTTTCCAATACTTTCTGGCGTGACGTCGATTGTGTTTGACCGCTTTAAGGCTCTTTGCCTCAATACATCACTGCTATTCTTCACACGGCGCAGTGAATTGGAACTTTTCTTTCCCTTTGAACTATGGCTTCTATTCAGCTTTTTCGCATCTAGTGACATGCTATGACTTCCTGGCTGTAGAGTGTGGTTCGACGGCTGTTTCGAGTGCAACTGATTGGCTGCCCGCCCTGTGAAAATCCAAGGCGGCTTGCCATCCGATTTTACGGGAGTCAAAGCTGTTCGTTCCGTGAAATGAGATTCCATTTTCATAGCTATATAGGTATCAGATCCGAGAGAAGGAATGAATCGAGGCCGCAAGTTTCTTTAAACTGGTAACCGAAAACTGAAATCGCGACGACTCTCACCCTGGGATGTTCGAATACAAACGCAGTGCTGAAAGGAGATGAGGAGGAAGGAGGAATCGTTCGCGTCGCGTCACATAACCGGACCAAACGATGAATGAATATATGTCTTGGAAGTCGAAGTTATGAGAAGGACAAAACCGGTATTGGTATCGAAGCTGTCAACAACAACAACAACAACAACAATGAAAATGGGGGGAGGGAACAATTCTAAGCTACGAAAGTCGAGGGAACACAAGCGGCCATGGGAGCCAAAGAAAACACTAAAGAAATAAAGATGGACAGCAAAACCAAGGTCAACAACTGCCACGGTCAAGCTCCCCGGCGAATCATTATAGCTCAGGTCCGTGTATCAAGTTCGACTTCAAGCCTACTCTCCGCTCACTTTGCGTGACCTGGGGTACAACCAGAGTCTGATTTCCGAACAATGCTAGGGCCAAAGCAAGGCAAGAAACCTGCCACAAACAGGGCTCACTGTACCACGGATTTGCGACTTGGTTTTCCCGATGCGAGGTGTTCCTGGGTTGGCCCCCCTCTTGTTCCTGAAATGGGAATATCAAGGAACGGATGGGTGAAACGCGGGAAAAGCGCGTCCTCAGAGGGAAGGAATCCAAACAAAATGGTGGAAGAAGACGTGCAATAGTTGAAGTTGGATTTGAGAAGTGAAAATGTCGAAGTAAAGCGGAGGTTATAAGAAAAAGCCCGACGGGATGTTGAGCCTTCGTTACGTTAATGAATGGAGCCGCCGAATGAAACAAGCGGACTTCAGAAGGTCTGGGCCAGGAGTGAGATATGAGAAGTACTCGACCTATGGCCTCGTGTTGATGATGAGAGGTGAGTTTCGATGGCTGGGCTGAGACGGGACGATGTTGTTCATTTGTTCTGGACTGGGAGGATTGCTGCTGCTTGAGGGGGGATGCTTGCCGGGCTAGTCAGGAATCGACTTAGCCGTACCGACGGTAAATGCATGACCGTACTCCGTTACCTATAATTCCACCGAGCATCCGACTCCCAGGCAGGACATAACTTGATTCTTGTTACTATTATTTACAGAGTCCTGCCCGTTTACTGGCGCCTGTGGGCACCCCAAGAAGGAAAATGCGCTCGAATTTGCTAGCGTTCTGGTCAGACGACGCAAAAAGTCACTAGATACGGTGGTGTTCAACAAATAGGAACAAGGAATACAACGGAGCACATACAAACTAATTACGCATCCTGTCCATGACACCTTGATATCTCGGAGTTCATGGATCTCTGCAAAGAAAGCCACATAAACCCACACAATCCCCGCAATCCACACCGAGCCAAGGCGGTAAACATGCTCTACGCATCGTACAAGCATTCAACCTATTTACATACATAAACATGGAAGTTCTGTGCGTATTCATACGCATATAGTGATACAGAACGTGGGGCTGCCCATAGAAAATCAGCAATCAATTTTGTCCGGAAACAGCACAGCCAGGCTGAGCCAGCCATCTGCCATAGTAGGTCCGCCCCCCTGTCAGATCAGAAGTGGTGCGATTAACTTCTCACTCCCTGCTAATGATTGACTCGCTTGCTGATAATAATGTGGAAATTACGGGCAAACCAAAGCTTCTCATTGGGATGTTTTCTCATATCCCAGAATAGATCTCCATTGTCAATTCTGATTGAAGCCAGTGCAACCGATAATCCCACGCTGTTTATCGGGAAGAGCAGTCACATTGTTCACAGCTCCTCTCTCAAAAATCGGTCCCCGGATAGCGACATCATAGATTGTGCGGAGGCAGTTTGGATCCATTATTTGCCGTCCCTTGCCACTCATCACATCGTCACAGTTATTATCCTGTTCAAAAGAAGAAGAAGAAGAAAAACTAAAAAATATTGAAAGGAGTCCATCCATATGTCATGATAAATTATATGATGGAACCGTGTCTCATATTTCCATCGTATTGTGGCAATTTCTTTTTTTCTTTTTTCTTTTTTTTTTTTTTTTTTTTTTTTTTTTTTTGAGTGAGCTTGGGCACTTGCCAATTTCTAACACGGCTGATCCTGTTCCGATAGACTGGGTATACTAAAATAATGCCCAACGGAATCATACCAAGATTAGCGGGTGCTGGCGCCTCCGGGGTCCCGGGCCATACTGCGAAACTTAATAAACTCTTGAATCTCCAACAATTCATGCTGATGCGCTAGCAAAAGTGGAGTTTGTTTTCACCGTGAACTTTGCTTTTATGGATTTTCGCTACGGCTCAGCTTTGGGGATTTCGCCGCGGATGGTTACTCCCGAATAACAATGGGCGTATGGAGTAACTGCGAGTACGAGATTGTGTGGAGAGGAAGTGCAGAGGATTCCTATATGGAGGAATCATCTCGTTTCTTGATATTGAGTTTGCCAGGATACTTACTTGCCGTTCAGCAAAACCCAACTATTGGATTTGCTGTTGACATATTTAACAAGGATGAACTGAATTGAATTTCCCAGTATTTGGCCTTTGCTTGATTCCACATGGGGCAGAGGACCTGGAAGAAAATTCATGCATCCCAATGTCGTAGCCAGGCAAAGATGGCTGCGAAAACGAAAACGCTTCACTGGGAACTCTGTGAATATTTACTTGCGATGAACTTCATACCCCCCAAATCACAACTCTAATCCGAAGAATTCCTCAATGCTAACTGCTGATAAATATCTCAATTTTGCCGCATGAAATTGATGAATCACGGACAGTTTAGATGCCGTACATTACGCCAACAAACCCGCCACAATCGCCAAAATTGCTCTGTATCCGACAGAGAACGGGAAAAGAAGTCAAAAATCGTAAAGGCTCCTTAACTTTTCCACGTTTCTGTTAAGTTTTGAGGCCCAGAGAACAAGATCGTGGAAAAGATAGATATAAAATTTTTGAACACAGAGACGAAAGTCATCGCTTCTGAGTTCCATTGGCGCAATAAAATCACGGTCCCAACTTCTTCGTCTTCCATCTCCTCTATCCACTGGGCACCTGTGAACTGCAATTGGTCATATTCGACGTCAGCGACCCTTGGAAATCATGGGAGGGAGGTTGCAACAGAACAAGGGTCTGAAGAGCTTAAAGAAATTCACATCTACAAGATGGTTGGTGAAGAGATTGAGTTCAACGGCTCTCCCAATTCTAAAATATTCCACTCCAGCAGGTCGTTAGAAAGAATATGGCCAGCCAGACCGGCTATTCTCACTCACAACTCCAGTGCCGGGTTGAAGCCCCGATATAATTAGCTACGTATCCATCATGGATGATAACAACGTCTTAAATAACTTTTTGCTAATAAACCTTGGGTTCTCTCTTCTCGTGGATTTGCTGATTGAACACAAGGCTACGCTTCTAACAGTCAGGCATCTTTTGACGGAGAATGATTTTAGGGCTTCAAAGAACGAAAGACATGCGGTGGAGTGGGCGCTTGAGATTGTGATGCGGTAAGGGAAATTACGTGTCTCTCCTCTTCTCCTGTCTTTGTTTGCTT
The DNA here is from genome assembly GCF_000150705.2 of Paracoccidioides lutzii. Classification (NCBI taxonomy): domain Eukaryota; kingdom Fungi; phylum Ascomycota; class Eurotiomycetes; order Onygenales; family Ajellomycetaceae; genus Paracoccidioides; species Paracoccidioides lutzii. The sequence goes on along the minus strand of NW_015440968.1, from coordinate 124,977 downwards.
CAAAATATTGCGGTTTCGAAATACACCCCTGAGAGTATCTAAAGATATGTGCTGTTTTGAACGAATCTTCCACTCACCACTCAGAAGGATTTCTTGGAAAGCAGCAATGCACTGATCAATCTTTGCCTTGGGAAAGCCTAAATTTAGGGCTTCTTTGTGTGACTTAGCCCCCTTATTAAGCATTCATCGTCCTCATCAGAGGAAATCCCGTTGAATTCACTACGGAAACAACAGTAATAAAGAGTGAACAAATTATCAATCAGATTAAGTTTTTTAAGGTTAATTCGAAACCGGGTGATTGCCTCCCAGGACATGGGTTGTCACAGGGTTGCAAAACAAACGGTTTCGCCTTTTCATATTGCTTGTGATACTTTGTCCACAGCAACTGTTGGGATGAGAGGGCGGTCAGATTTACCTCCTTATTATGCCAAAACTGAAGAATCCATGCTTGTCCTGAGGCTGCAGAAGATCCTGGAACCAAAATTCAAGTTTGGGCATTTCAGACTTCGTCCACCGAAGCGGAAGCGGGTCTTCTTGCTTATATATATATATATAGTTATCCGTCGGAAGCAGGAAATGTGACAAATGTAATGTGCATCCATCATGCACATACGTTAAGACCTGTGATACTGCAAGCCTGGTAGCAAAAGGTGTTCAGAGCACACCCCACCTTCTGGTAAAATTGGCTTTTGCCAGTCACAATAACACACATCCCTGTACGGAGTAGCAGCAGCGCAATGTTCACTGCCATCATTTTAACTTCGAAGCCATCATGATTCCTCAATAAACATTCCCCCCCCCCCCCCCCCCCCCACCAATCCCACATCGTCTTCTGGCGAGAGGAATCTGATTGGTAACTTTCACGGTTCATTTTCACACCTTAGCTACTATTCACGATGCAACACCCATGGACATTTCAATCCGCGCTTGGAATATCATGCTGAACCCCACCTACACACCTGGGTAGCCCGGAGATGAAGTCAGCTTCAGGCCCCCTGTAAGCTTTGGTAAAGCGGTACCGTTAACCGCTGCCTGAGGAAGGAATTTGAAATGCAGGGAATTTTCTGACTTTCAATAAACTCGCCACAGTCGATTGATGGGATGACCCGCAACTTCATTTTTCCCCCGCCACAAACACTACAAAAAAAAAAGGGCTCCAAAAGGTCTTATTTATTTGCTCATAAGACAAATAGAATATTGTGGGATCTAGGAAGAATAAAAATCCCAACCGCTGAGAAAACAAGAAATAAATGAAATAACATATCACTTTTCACACCACAATATAATTTCCTCCCTGGATCTGTGGATTTCAGCAGGGAACAGAAAATCAAGTTTCCATATTCAACCAGTCCCTTCTTCTCCTCCATCCCATTTCTTGTTGGCAGTTGTCGATTGATATAACCACTCAACAACAGATAATACTCAAGTGAAAGCTGTCTTCCAATGCTACATAACATAGCAAAAACACCAGCCATGAGCAAGCATTCAGCGTTCTTGCCCAGAGAGGTTCCAATGTTCTATTAATTCAAGGTTGCTCCTTTTTCCAAGCCCTGGCGATGCAACATTCTCCAAATTTAGTTGACATGTCTAAACTTGGTCAGCGATGAGCCAACATGGATAGCGCTGCAACACGTGTTAGATTACTGCTGGCTTTCCCCATTCCCATTTACCTCGCTGCATGTCTCGATAAATTCGAAGAGTATATGGAGGGCTGGAACATCTGTCGGCACGGACGTGGAGGTGTTGCCTCCCAGAATGCAACGGGGAGGGACGTCACTTCTAGAAGATCTGTCGTAGATCTGGAGACCCATGGATATTTGACGGGCACTGCTTCATTTTCCGAAATTTGTTGTTCTCCTTTATTTTGCTTCCCTCCTGTTCGCTTACATGTTCTTTGATAAGTGCATACATAGGTCGAGAGATGAACTTGGGATCATAGATTTAGAATATCTCAATATGACGTAGTTGATGTCTATGGGGCCCCGGCATTTACTTCACAGCAGACAGGGCCATTACTTCAATGACAAGATGTCAGTCAATGCGATCGTGTTGAATTTAATGCTGAATGTTATTACCAATCGTCTCGAGGCTTTAGACGATGCCCTAAGCCCTAATCTCCTTCCAAGTTAGGTTTAGTGAGAGCGGGACCCGCAGCAGGAACCTAAATTGCGGTTCCGTGGGCAAGCCCCGCACTGATCTCCCATTGGCTCGTTCGCTGTCCCTCGGACCATTGCACGGTTTTTTCTCTTGGCGCAACAGTGTCAGCCTCATCCCAACCTCAGACATTCTCCCGACAAACACATCGCCAGCAACCACTATCAACTCCATTGAACCCATACAACGCCCCAGGACCATTCTACCTTAGACGTAGACAACCATGCCCGCCAAGGAGAAGGTCTGTTTGGCGTATTCTGGTGGTCTCGACACCAGCTGCATCCTTGCATGGCTCATTGAGCAAGGGTATGACGTTGTGTGCTTCCTCGCAGATGTCGGACAGGCAGAGGACTTTAAAGAAGCTGAGCGCAAGGCTCTGCTGATTGGTGCACAAAAGTTGGTTGTTGCGGATCTGAAGCGCGAATTTGTGGAGGATCTATGCTACCGCGCAATCCAATGCAATGTGAGTCAAATGCTTTGACTTTCTTTTTGATACTTTCTTATACCCCTCAATTGGCTGGCAGTGGAGGTGGAGGTGAAGAGTTGTATATCGACATATCAAATTCACATAAGCAGTGCGGTTCGTGCTAATGTACAGATATAGGCCATTTGGGAAGACAGATATCTCCTTGGGTAAGCTGTAATTCCGACCCGTTCCGCGAAATACTTTATTCCTGGTGCCGACAGCTAACTCACCATCTGTTTAGAACGAGTCTGTATGTAAACTCCGTTACCATTTCCAATTGGCGCCAAAACTTATATATATAAAAAGTGCTCGTCCCGTAATTGCGCGTGCGATGATGCGCTGCGCGAAGGAGGAGGGATGTGTTGCTGTTAGCCATGGTACGTCGTGCATGTAAACATCACTTTGTTGTTCTTGGAAGCAGTGTTGGGAATATAGTTCTGTGCTAACAATTCATGTTGCAGGCTGCACTGGCAAGGGGTAAGAATGGATTTTTCCCATATAGACTTGTCTAAGCAGAAATTGATAAGATGTATACAGAAACGATCAAGTCCGATTCGAACTTGCCTTCTACGCTATCCAGGTATGAACGGGTGATTGAAATGCCGACGACATCCCTACACAAATCCACGTAATGGTATCTGATTTTTTTTAACAGCCATCTATCCGAGTTATCGCCCCATGGCGTCTACCTGAGTTTTACAACCGATTCGCCGGTCGTAATGATCTCCTCAACTATGCTGAACAACACAAAATTCCCGTTATATCCACAAAGGCCAAGCCATGGTGCGTCTGCTTCGATCGAGAGCCCAATCATTTCCATACATTTTTGAAATACCAATGCTTACACCTAAGTATTATTACCAGGTCGATGGATGAGAAGTAAGAGTTTCACCACCTCGAAACGGCAGAGGTCAACCTGATTTTTAACCACTCAAGCTAATATTGAAGCTTAGCTTCGCCCACTGCTCCTACGAAGCTGGTATCCTTGAGGATGCCGATGTTACTCCCCCCGATGATATGTGGAAGTTGACAGACGACCCTCGAAATGCCCCCGATGCCCCAGAAGATTTCACTCTCTCCTTCGAGAAGGGTATCCCAAGTGCCCTAACTCTTGGAGGCAAGACGGTTACCGATTCCGTCGACATCTTCACCGCACTTAACGAGCTCGGCCGCAAGCACGGTTAGTTTCTCAAACAGTTTGAGCCCAAACTATACTAGAGGCACTGGAGCTAAAAGCAACACCTTTTAGGAATTGGGCGAATTGATATCGTTGAGAACCGATACATTGGCCTCAAATCTGTAAGCCAGCCCTTAGTTTTATTAAAACGTGGATACGTAAAAAGTAACATGCTAACTCACCATCCCCAGCGCGGCTGCTAGTAAATCTACCCAACCCAATTAGCCTTCCCTCTCACAACCCTCTCTTCACACCACAGTTTAAAAAATACTAACACACCACCCAGTGACTCGCCCGCCATGACCATCCTCCGCCTCGCCCACATCGACCTTGAAGGCCTCGTCCTAGACCGCGAAGTCCGACTCCTCCGCGACCAATTCGTAACCGTAACGTGGTCCAAACTCCTCTACAACGGCCTCTACTTCTCCCCCGAGCGTGAATTCATCGAGAAAAGCATCCTGGCCAGCCAGGACGATGTCAACGGCCAAGTGCGTCTGCGCTGCTACAAGGGTCTGACCAGCGTGTTAGGCCGCAGCTCGCAGACTAGCAAGCTGTACAGTCCCGAGCAGAGCAGCATGGATTCCCTTGAGGATTTCCAGCCGACGGATACGACTGGATTCATTGCTACGCAGGCTATTCGGTTGAAGGCGTATGGACTTGCGGAGGCGGAGAAGGGGGTTGACTTGAGTAAGTCGTAGGTTGTTCTTTAGATAGATTTGTTCTTGGATGAAAAAGCTGGAGAGGGCTGGGGATAGTTTTAGTTCCTCGTGCCTCGAATTTTGGTATCCGAGACATATAACCCGACAGGGGGGGAAACTTCGAAAGGTGTCTCTTTTCCTTCTGGTTTCTTTTGAGTATCCCGAAAATCTTTGATAAGGCTATCTACCTTCTACACTTTCCCAAGTTTCCGTTCCACGTCTCTGGTTTTTTCCGTTGTCTTTCTAGTACAATTACGCAAAATATCATAGATGAAAATAATGCTAGTTAAATCGAGACGAATGAATACGGAAAAGAAGTGTTCGTATTGATCAACCAAAATCTAAGGGTCCATGATTTATATTATACTCTATCTAGCTAACCCATCTAGAATTATTGTACATCTACCAAAGTAATATTCCGAAAATTGCCCAATTAAGTCAAGTAACTTGATCAGGCATATATGGCTTCAGAAAACCGCAGCTCTTCGGTATCCTCTGAAGGTTTTTGCCAGCATAAAACGATAGATACGCGTCTCTATATATCTTACACTGCTATAAAAGCTCTGCGCCCTTCAAAAGCCTATTAAACTTCAGGAGTTGAATCATTTGTGGTGTAGTGAGCATGACCAACACTGTCTGCATTTAAGTGACAAGCATAAGATTAGGTAGAGAAGATTTTGAGCTATAACATATATTGCGCAAAGTTATAGTTGTATTTTCAGAGCACCTCCATCATAGGATATAGAGTTATTCCAGCAGTAGCAGGCCTTTGAGGAGCAGTCGAGCTAAGATAGAGCGTTAAAAAAGAGAGAGAGAATACAGATGGGTAGTTCGGTAGTGGCTGAAGCTGCAGTTAAATAACTTTATGCTATAACTAGTTAACAAACTAATAAACGCCTGGGATTTATTTTGTTCCAAGGTTCTTGGCAACAACAACAACATCATCAAGTGTCAACGGCTCTCGAAGATGCAATCCCGACAAACGGCGAACTGAGTGCCGCTATTCGAGCTTCTTAGATATGTCGTCGTGACATGATCAAGGTAAAATACTGTGTTTTTAGATCACTGAAGATCCTCCATCTGTTCCAGCGGTGGCTGTTTAATTCGACACCATCTAATTCACTAGCCATGGACGCGAAATATGTGCGAAAAATGAATAAAATGCCATGACAAGAAACCAGACTGACTAGAAGGAAAAATACTGCAGATGAGTTCCGGCAGATTTGCAACCACCCAACCAACGTACGATTTCATAACCGGAGCTTCCTCCCCTTCCACGTCTTCTGGTGGTGGACCTGGTGCGGCAAATGCTTCATTTAGACAGAGTATTCGTTCAGGACAGCCACCAACAAAACCTGGTTAGTTTTGTCTATTACAGCATAATTCCACTCCACAATCGAAAAACTTAGCTAATTAACGAGTGACAGATGCCGGAAATGAGGAGTTACGCGTGCAACTAAGCACTTTACGATATGAGTTGGACAACTTGAAACAGGAAAGGGATCTTACAGCCCTTCACCATGAGAAGGAACTCCGTGAGCTTCAGATTAGGGCAGATGCAGATTTCCGAAAGGCTCAGGTGAGTGATCTTTTATTCCGAGAGCAATTACGACATCTTTGTTGACGAGGCTAACAACGACGTTCATGAAATTCTAGGCAGCCATAAGTAGCAGCAACAAAGCGCAGCATAAAATCGAGTCCATTGCTGCTGAACTGAAGACCACGCAGGAATCCGCGATTAACGAGAAAGCATCCTTTGATAAACAGCTACGAAGCTTACAGGATAGGAATCAGTCTCTACAAGAAGAGTTCGACGATGCCCAATCTCAATTGTCGGATCGAGAACGTCAATATTCACATCAGATTCATGAATTGGAAGCAATTCGTTCATCACTTCAGAAAACACTCGACGAAGTGCAAACTGAACTTCATGAGACGAAGGATAGCTTGCGGAGCGCTCAGGATAAATTAGCGCAACGGGAGGCTGACATGGGGATGCTGGAAAGTGAGAACATACGGCTAAAATCAGAAGGGGCGAATTCAGAAACTCTCAGTGTCCTTCAACGTGAACTTTCGGAGCAAGTCGCGCAGGTTAAGCGGTTGGAAGCTGAACTACGACCTCTCCGGAAGTCACAGAAAAATGTCGAAATAGTGGAGGAACAGAAAAAGGCGCTGGAGAACCAGTTGCAGCTAATGCAAGGGGTGGAGGTAGAACTGAGGAATGTACAAATTCAGAAGCAAATCTTGGAGGACGAGCGGAGATCCTGGACTAGCCTTCTGCAAACGGATGGTCAAAATACTGAATTCGACTCACCAGAAGAAGTTGCTCGAGCTCTTGTCCAGGCACGCATCGAGAATGCATCGTTGCTAGATAGGATTGGGACTATTCAAACTGAGATGGCTGAGAAGGCTGAGATGGTACAGAATCTGGAGACAGAAAAATCGAAATTACAACGGGAGATAGAAAAATTACGCGCAAATGGCTCGGCTGGAAGTGGCGCAGATGCTCGTGCAAAGACACGACTGGAACGGCAGCGAGTATTAGCCATAAGAGAGGTAGAATACCTCCGCGCACAGCTCAAAACATTCGACACTGAAGAAACCACTATGAACGCAGATGATACCACATTTGATCAACAAAAATCTGACCACATCGCTCATCTTGAGAATCTCCTCAGCGAACACCGCGAAGAACTTCATAAACTACATGAAGAATTGTCGAAACTGGAAAAGGCATCTGGAGAAGATGCCAACGCTCCACGCGGAGTAAAGCGCCCGCTCTCCCCAGCAGAAAGCGATGCAGATAGCGAGCGACTCGCCGTCCTGGTCCGGAAAAACCGAACTCTGCAAGATAAACTCTCCAAAGTGGAACAATCCACCGAATTACTCACACGTGAACTCGAGGCTACAAAATCTCAACTCTCAGCACTCCAAGCCCAATCCCAGACTCGGATCCTTGAACTCCGTTCCAATCCCACCGCAGAAGCCGAGAATGTCAAACTCTCCACGCTAACAGCCCTCAGAGCAGAAAATCGTGACCTCCTCGCCCAACTACGCAACAAGCACTCGAACCTCAAAGTCGTTCCCCTCTCCACCCTCGAAAGCAAAGAGATGGAGCTACGCGAGATGGAAAAGACCGTTGCAGAAAAGGATAAGCGCATGCGTCGACTGAAAGAGATATGGACTGCAAAATCGTCCGAGTTTCGAGAAGCGGTTGCTTCGGTTCTTGGATATAAACTTGACTTTCTGCCCAATGGCCGCGTCCGGGTGACGTCAATGTTTCATTTGTCACCAGCGTATAGGCATGGAGATCGGGATGCCTCGCCTGACGTGAGGGGGCCGGGAAGTATGGGCGATGGAGAAGAGAATTCTATAATTTTTGATGGGGAGAATGGAACGATGAAGATCTCTGGTGGTCCGAATAGTTTGTTTGCGATGGAGATTCGTAGTCTGATCAAGTTTTGGGTTGAGGAGAGGAAGGATATTCCTTGCTTCCTGGCGGCTATGACGCTTGATTTTTACGATAAGACGACGAGAGCGGCGAGGATGTGAAGGTGGAGGTTTTTTTTTTTTGGAGGGGGGCTTTGCTGCTTTTATACTCCCAATACGACAAATTATGTACGGTTGTCGGATTATGCAAACAAGACAAATAGAGACGTGAGAAGATGAAAATCAGAATTATGGACAAATGAATACCTATCATAGTTGGTAGAATGTAAAGGGGCGGAAAATTCTGAGCCCAGAACTAAGAAAGGCAATGGCAAAACGAGACAGTGATGCAGGACAAGAAGAGTAAGAAAAGTTTGGAGGAGCAAGACGGAAAACAAGGAAAATGGAAAATGAAAGCTAGAAACCGAGAGGAGGATGGGTAAGAATAACAGACCAATTAATTAATCAAATTTGTTATGGATGGGAATCTTTATGCTTCAAGAAGAAAATTTCAAAAAGTGAAAGTGAGAAGTGGTCTTATCCAAACAGGAGACTCCAAAATAAGAATAGTAGTAAACAAAGATGCCGGGAGACGTTCATTTCCCCCCCTCTGTATGTAGTCCCGTTACCCTCTTCCTACATATTGCCAAGAATACAATTTTTCCGCATCATCCGCTTTTCGTAATTGGATACTCTATTAATCCAAGGACAATCGCAATTCCAGGAGACATTATAGCGAGTTGATGATGTAGACACAAGTGTGTAAGGACGGTTTAGGAACCAAAGAAAAATGCCAAAGACAACTCCTATCATGCAGGATAATTGGTGGAGCTAAAGGCTTTGAAATGGTTGTTTTATTACCCGAAAGAAGTATATCTCCCCACCGTTAATTTCCGACGAGTAGAGACTTCTTCCCACGTATTCGACGGAAGCTTGGATTCAGGAGATATTGATCCATTCCGCATTCCCAGGGACTCATCAGCGAAGGGATCAGAGACTTCTCTCTCCTGTCCACGACCGGTGGAAGTCTGCGCGCTGATACCCAGTCTTTCGCCGCCATTGGCATTCAGGAGGTCGAACTTGGCTTCAACTTTCCCCTTCCGAGGCCCGCTTACTGCTGTTGAAAACCGAGCAAGGAACCGATTGTCGCCTTCAGTGGAAACTTCCAGCTCAGGAATTTTCCACGTGACGGCTGATATTTTGCGCCGGAATGAAGCGCCTGTGTTTGGATACATAACGGCACCCGTGGCCCGAGCGACTTCGCGAGGCTGCTTGGTTGTTTCGTCTTCCTGGGGAGATAGGTCTAGGTTGACGGTGAGGACGAGATTCTTAAGTGTGATGGGTGTTGACGAGGTTGCAGATATAAAATTAAGGTTTATGGAGTAGGAGATAATAACACTCGCTTGGAATTCTTCCAAATTCCAAACAGGATTGAATATAACGGGGCAATAGGTGGATAGATTAGAAGGATCAAGGTGGACTTGGTACTTGAAGGCAACAGTTGGAATCGATCGGGCGATACTGGGAAGGGAAATGAGATATTCTCCTTTCTTTTCCTCGTAACTGGCGGCCTGTTCCCTTTCCTTACCTATCAGGGAATGACTAGCTTCTGTAACAAAAACGGGATTTGCAGCTACTTTTTCCAAGATCTGAAAATTATTTAGGCGGACAAGTTCAGGATCAGAAGGAGGGTTCGTGGTGGAATTATATGCCAGAGCCAATTCTCCCACAACGAAGGAACGGTTCACAATACCATCGGAGAACCAAGCATTCACAGTTTCCACTATAGATGCGTTAAGGCCAGGCTCAGACATCTCAGGGTGTGAGACAGGACCTGAGAGGTTGTGGAGGGTGTGTGATGAATGAACTGATGTTGTATCCGATTGAGCGTGGTCATCGTAAGTTGCTGAAGGAGATACGACAGCCTTTGGCGGGTAAGATGGCGAAACAGGTGCTGGAGAGGCAGTGAGGCCAGGAGATCGGTTCAGACCTACATCTTCACCGGCTGATGGTGGGCTCGGAACAAAAATGGTGTTTCTGACATCTCGACGTCCACGCAATGTCCCAACTCCACGAGAAACACCAGATTGTTGTGCTTGCTATGCGGACGAGTTAGCCTTTCAGAGTTTGGACAGTGACTAAACATCTATTCTCACCAATCGTAAAGTGTTCGCCACTTCATTCAAAGCCAACTTCGCCTCACCCTCATCCTCTTTAATAGGTTGGTCCCGGATAGTCAGGTTCATGCCGGGCTCTACGACGCTGCTTGATGGGTCAGATGATGCCAAATTGACAAAATTGGAACAATAGGAAAGAAACTTACGCAGCAGCTTCTTTTTGAACTCGGGATATTTCATCAAGACTATGGGGCCGCTCGGAATAACCCTCGGAATCGATTTTTGGTGACTGTGTCAAGTTAGTAAAATAGGGCGAGAAATTGGGAAGCCGTGGTCGTACTTGGGTTGTAGCAGGCGCTTGTTCCATAGAATTAGCTTTTCTAATAGGCGTATTCGAGACAGCACTCTCTTCAGGCCTAACAGCACCGTTAAGAGGTGTCATGGGTCGCTGGTGCAATGCTGAAGTCGACTCGGAATGGGATACCTCTCTGTGAGAGGAAGCCGGGCGTTGCAACGATGAATCATCCCTTGAAGAAATAGGAGCTAGAGAATTAACCAAATTGGCTTGCATATCAACTTGCTGAAAGCTTCGAGTTGAATCAGTCTTCCGGAACGAAGTAAATGGAGACCGGAACTTCCTTTCCGGAGAGCCTGAGGCCCTAGTTGGATGATGGACAATGCTCTTTCTGCGAGTCATGACGGTGCCTAACCGTTTCAGGCCACCAAGTCTTAAATGTCCATGTTGCTCTTGACCTACAATTATGTCAGAAGCTGGCTTGAATTGTCCGAGCTTTCTGATCTGAGGAATGATTACTCACCAACACTTAACCTGCCTTGGTTTGACTGACCGGAATGCTGGCTGGCCCTATCATCCTGATTCCTAGGTGGTGGCGGTGGTAGGGATTCTGCGGCGGCTGTCACTGAGGCAGTATCGCCCAGAACTCGGCACGGAGGAGAGGCGGGGGGGGAAGCAGCCGATGGAGGGTTTGTTCTTCTCGATACAGGAGCCCGGCCACCGATTGCTTTTGTAGTGAATGCCCTGATCTCTTCATCGGTCTGGACGTTCAACAGCGCATTGAGACAACTCTCAGCAGACTCTCTATCTCTTTCGATGCGATCAACCTCATGAGTCTCGTACTGGGTGAGAACATCCCTGAGATGATTAAGACGATGTTCATCAACAGCCTGTAGTTGCTCAAATACAAATGGGGCCCGCGATTCCCACTGTTGCGCCACATCCTGCGCCGCGGAAACGGCACTTGACGTCTTTGCGGCAGCCTTTGGTCCCTTGTCTTTTAATTTGTCCGCTTTCCTCGTCACGGATTCAAGCTCCTTTGCTAAATTTGCTAAATCGTGCTGCATGGTTGACATGGATTGCATATCACGATTTTTGGTGGCATATTCTCTCAAGGGCCGCTCAGCATCTGTCTCGATTACGCGGGAAAGGATCTCGTGGGAGGAGGCTAATGTTTCAGTAGCGGACAGTATGCGCTGCCAAGGCGTTCGAAACACACTACATAATTCGTTGTCAGAACGCCATTATCATTGCTTCGCGACATGTACAAACAATTCTTACCCCAATGCTTCATATTCATCTAGTTGCTGTCGGCGCGCAAGCCTACGAAGGCCCAAAACATAAACTTGCTCCACCCGTCGTCGTTCCTAAGTTGGGGGAGGGAGGTGTAAGGTCAGCTTCTGCTCAGGATAATTCTTTTCAAAAGGAAAATATATTGAAAACCAAATGAAATGAAATTCAGTACCGAAAGCCAATCTGCAATATCCAAGTTAACCTTGCTAATTAATCGCATGCGGTCTGTTAGGATGGCGCTGGCTTGCGTCGGCGTCAGGGAGGCCTAGGAAGAGAAGCAATGGGCAATTAGCAACCAGCAATAAATAATTACGGCACATCCAACTGTGCAATTACACTCCAGGGTAGTGTTCACTCACCGCAATGGCTGGATAGTCTTGCCGCGACAATTCCATGTTGAAGTGTTCTTATTAACACGATGACGAATTCGCTAACCGGAGGATTCATAACAGCACATCCCAAAGCTAGGATAAAAGATGCGCAAAAAATAAAAGAGAATATATGCAGTGGGTAGAGCTATGTCGGACCGTTCTCTATATCATTGATAAAGAAGAGAGAGACATATGTGGATGTTGACGTTGATGTTGACGTTGATGTTAACGTTGAGCAGGTATTTGCAGGGGATTTGGGAAGGCAGACTGGCGCCAAGAGAAGCAGCATCGCCAATGTCACGTGTCCCCGATCCTGGTTCAGCTGCGGATTATTAATCGTGAATTGGAAGTGATAGTTAAAAGAGGCATATATAAAATAGAACAGGCACAGACCGAGATTGACAGGACGGCGAGATGTTCTGTTTAACTAATTACTAGCAGAACAGAGCTATTATACCCTGATATGTTATGGTCAACAATTGCCGGTATACTTTTGCGGTACACGCTATCCAAACAAAAAAAGCTAGCTGAACTTATGGGCGCTGTGGCTATTTTTAATACAAGCCTCCACCATCAATACTGCCGGCCTATGGTACTGCACATCGGTACCAGATTAAGGCTATTAACCTTCCAATAAGTAGCAAGGAACATCCGTAATTTGATAAAAGCTCGAAGAGCAATTCCCGAGACCACAATGGCATCGAATGCTAGTTGGAAGTCGGATGTGGGGTTTTCAGATCGCTTGACCACAGTACGGTTGATGTAAGTTCGGTCTGCTTGCTTGCTCCCCCCCTTTCCTACCCTGTGATTGTGCAGGGTGCTTGGAATGTGCTCAGCTCATCCCAGCATGCAGAACTGCGGCGTATCAGCGCGCAGTGCCATCAGCCGGTTTTTCAGAAGCTCATGCGGAGGCAACGAAGGTGGAAAATGATGCTTTCAGTCATGCGTCAAGCAAAGTATGTGGTCTACGTTCCGCAGTATAATTCCTCCTAGTTGAGTTCGTTCTGAAAAACAGGGGCCCCGCAGGAAGAATATCAATTTAAATGTCAGAGGGCCATTGATGAGTGGGACGCAATGGAACAACTAGCTCCACCTGATGTCATTGAAAATGAAAGTGCAGCTGCATCTGAAGGGTCAAAACTCGACTCCAACAACGTTTCCGGCGGCAAGAAGATTGGCGCGTACGAAAGCGCCATATACCATCAAGAAGGCATATTCTCCACCGTATACAAAGCAAAGAGCATCACCGGAACTACAGTGGCTCTAAAAGTGACAACACCACATACCATGTCACCACCCCATGACTCCAAACGCGAAGCCCGCATCCTAAGTTCCCTCTTAAACCCCGCGATCATCCCATTGCTAGACAGCTTCAACCATCCAGGCGGCCAATTCGTCCTCGTCTTCCCTTTCATGCCCCTCCACTTTGACGAGCTCATGCGCCGCAACGCCCTCACCGCACGGCAAACCCGCTCGCACCTACGAGACCTCTTCCGGGCCCTATCCTACATCCATTCGCAGGGTATCATCCATCGAGATGTCAAGCCATCTAACATCCTCCTCCGCGAACCAAAGGGTCCAGCATATCTGGCAGATTTTGGAATTGCATGGTCACCTTCTGATAAGGCCTCTGAAGACGCTAATAAGAAAATCACCGAGGTGGGCACGACGTGTTACCGGCCTCCTGAGGTCTTGTTTGGAGATAAGGCGTATGGGACCAGCTTGGACCTTTGGGCCGCGGGCTGTGTTGTTGCAGAGGCGGTGGATATGGATCACAGACAACTTTTTGATGCGGGGGAGCTGGGGAGTGAATTGGCGTTGGTGCATTCTATATTTGTAACGCTGGGGACTCCGAATGCTAAATCGTGGCCTGTATGTTGTTCCACCATCATCTCCTCTTTGTGGTCTCTCACCCTGCCTGAGATATGACATGGCTCTTCGTCGCCCCCTGCTGTGCTTTCTTCTACTTGATATTTTTACAAGGGAGAAACTTGACTAACCGAAACCCCCTTGCAAACAAGTTAACCAAGGATCTCCCCGACTGGGGAAAGATACAGTTCAAAGACTACCCAGCGAAACCCTGGGCAGAAATTCTCAGCGGGGCTCCTCTCAACGGGCGCGATCTGGTCAGTAAACTGGTACGGTATGAGAGTAGCGAGAGGCTATCAGCTGCTGAGGTATGTATAAAAGACATCCATCACTGCTCCCCGATCTGTGATGGAATACGATACCAAATAGAACTCGCAAGCGAGATACAGATCCAGAAAGATAATTGCTAACCATAGAAACCATGGCAACGGCAGGCTCTAACGCATCCCTACTTTACATTCTGAGTAAAGCGTGACGTTGAATCGAGAGAAAAGATCAAGTTGCACAATTCATGCCATGATTTGATAGCCGATAATGCTCTGCACAATTTAAGGTTTTTGCATTGTGGATCATAAAATTCCATTCCTTGCCCTGGTCCTTTTCTTTGTCCCTC